>NW_005872023.1:48218-63201 GCF_000147115.1 Myotis lucifugus
CAGCCGGCTTCCCGGAGGCACGGCCTGCCGGCCGCCCCGGCCCCGCTTCGCCTCGCGGTCTCCCCGCCCTGCCCGCCCAGGCCTCCGGAAGCCACCCCCACCACCGGGTGGAGCGGGAGGCGGGAGTGTCGCCCCGCCCCGCCCTGAGCTGCCCGCGCCCCTGGCTCCGCCCTGTGCCCGGAGGCCCTGGAGCTGCGGGCACCTCCGCTGCGCTCCCGCCTGCGTCCAGCCTGGGCCTGGGCCGGGCGCCTTCCGGTGCCGTCCAGGGGAGGCACCCACCTGCCGCCGAGGCCTCGCCCTGCGTCTGTCCTGGGAGGGGGGGCACCCGTGACTCCCGAATTCCCGAGGCCGGTGGTTGGCCCCCCTCGGAAGGAAGAGTCGGTGTAGCCCGGCCAGCGTGGCTCTGGTTGAGCGCCGACCCATGAACAGCAGGTCACGGTTTGATTCCCGATCAGGGCAGTTGCGGGCTCCATCCCCAGTGTGGGGCGTGCAGGGGCAGCCGGTCCATGACTCTCCCTCATCATTGATGTTTCTGTCTCCCTCTTCCTTCCTCTCTGAAATCAATACAAATATATATAAAAGGAAAGACTAGTTGGGGCGGGACACCTCGGGCCTTTCCAGAATTTGGGGAATTGGGTGTAATGAGCCGGTTCACCTGACAGCTGAGAGCGGGCGGATGGAGGAGCACCCGGGATGCGCCCGGTTGACGGTGGGCAGAGCCTGCAGGAGGGGCTGGGGGAGGGGCTGCGGCTGGGCGCCCACTCACTTGGTGACTGTCCTTGGCGGCCAGGACCCTCATCGCACTGCATCCCTTTAGGAAACGAGGCCAAGCTGGGGGTCTCCGCCGCAGGGGGGGCACCTGAGAGGCCTGGCGGGGGCTTCCGTGCCACCAGGAGGAGGGGCAGTTTGGGCACCTGTGCTCTTGACCCAGTGCCCCCCCCCCCCATGTGGTGACAGTCGGTGAGATGGGATAGTCTCCAGGGGGCAGTGTTCCTGGTCAGAGACCTGAAACCTGTGAAATACCCCAGCGCCCCCAACGGTCAGGACCTTCCCCAGCTTTCTGTTCTCACCTGTCTGCTCTCACCTAGCCAATTGCAAGTCCTTCCCAAAGCTTCCTGGAGCCCGTGCCAGTGGTCAGGAATGGGTCATTTAGTCTCAGTTCTCATAATTTTTAAAAAATGCATTGCCCGGCCAGTGTGGCTCAGTGGTTGAGCATCAACCTATGAACCAGAGGTCCCAGTTCTATTTCTGGTCAGGGCACAGAGGAAGGGAGAGGGAGAGAAAGATAGACACAGCAATGACGAGGGAGAATCATTGATAGGCTGCCTCCTGCGCACCCCCTACTGGGCATGTGCCCTTGACCGGACTCAAACCTGGGACCCTTCAGTCCGAAGGCTGATGCTCTATCCACTGAGCCAAACCGGCTAGGGTGAGGCTATTTCTAGGGAGAGTGGAAGAGAGAGGGAAAGACAGAGAACAACATCGATGTGAGAGAAACACAGCAATTGGTTGCCTCCTGCACGCACTCTGACCAGGGCCCGGGCCAGGGAGGAGCCTACAACCAAGGTACATACATGCCCATGACCAGAATCGAACCCGGGACCCTTTGGTCTGCAGGCCGACACTATCCACTGAGCCAAACCAGCCAGGGCAAAAATATATTTTTTTTAAAAAGAAGAAATGGGACATTTTAGATAATATATTGTAGCAACTCTGGGTACTGGTAACTGTACACCCCCTCCCCTTGTCCCCCCCAGGCTTGTGATTTGCTTGTCTGTTAAGTGATTGGCAGGCTTGTTTTTGTGAAGTGCCCACCCCACTCCCTTGAGGTGTTGTTTGATGTTGTTCTGCAGGGAGGAGCAGTTCCGTGCACTCACTGTCCCCCGGAGGCAGTGATGGGCGGGTCTGTTCATCTCTTTCCCTGGCCACCCAGCAGTTAAGCTCCACTCAGTGCCCGCTGATCACCCTACGTATGCAAGATTGGCGCGGAGTTGATCATTATTATGTGATATTAATAATTATATAGATTATTATCTATAGGAGCTGCAAATGGCAGCTCGTTACTCAATTCTTTTTACTTTGTTTGAATGTTTGTTTTGTATACCATCTCATCAAGTTAAATTTATTTCTTTGTCTGAATGTGAAATAGACCTTCTTTAGAAATAGAAGGTCATCATTAAGTTGAATTAAAATCTTGAAAAGTATATATAGATACTTTTCCCTTAAGAGGTGGATTATGGTTTTACAAACCTGAGTAATGAAAACTTCAAGTATTCCGTGTTCTAAAACAATCCTGTGTAAGATCTTTGTAAAAACACAAAGATTCGTTTATTTCTCACCATCTGAAATGGCATGAATTTCAAGTAAGTTCCTAATCAACATTTATTAGATGTTGTAATTACATATCACAGCCTGGGTTTGTCATTGGAATCAGAACCATTTTTAGGTGATTAATTATTTTTTTTAAAATATATTTTATTGATTTTTTACAGATAGGAAGGGAGAGAGATAGAGAGTTAGAAACATCGATTCAGCTGCCTCTTGCACGCCCCCTACTGGGGATGTGCCCGCAACCCAGGTACATGCCCTTGACCGGAATCGAACCTGGGACCTTTCAGTCCGCAGGCCGACGCTCTATCCACTGAGCCAAACCGGTTTCGGCTGGTGATTAATTATTTTATGAAGAAAAAAAAAAAGCCATGATGGACATTGTTCCCGTTGTATTTCAGGAATCTGTAAGAAGACAAATGTATGCACTGAACTGAGCTGGGTCGAAACTGAGCTTGCAAAAAGAGAACACGGTTGGTGACTGAATTTTCAATATTAGCTGCGATGTTCTAGGGCTGGGATTAGCGCTTGTGATTCAGACAATTAGAGCCCAAAGCCTTTCAAGATTTAAAAGGATTTTAAATGTTTTTTTTCTATAGACCTATTACTGAGAGGTTTTTTTCAACCTCTTGGAAATGTTAATTTCTTAAGAAGATAAATGATTTGTCAGAAACGAGAAGCCAGTTTTGACAGCAGACAATTTATTTGCCTACTTGTATTATTCAGTGCAAGCGATAAAGGTTTGCACAGTTGCAATTGGTCATGCTAACAATAGGAAACAAAGATGTTAAAATTACAAAATCTAAAATGATTTTATCATTCATCTCAATTGCGCTGCCATAATATTGTATTTATTCTAATGCATTAACTACTTTAAAATAAATCATAGTGATTTTCAGTATTTTTAATCTATGGTACTTAAAACTATTCCCAGCATTTTTTTTTATTATTAGTTTGGAATCCAGATTGAGCCCATTTGCCATCTCGGTCCTAAATACTTTCCAAATCTGTGTTCATCCCTCCAGCCCTACTACATGCCCGTGGCTGCCTCTGCTTGCAATACAGTTGTCTTCTGATTCACGCCCTGTCTTCCCTTTTGTCCTTCCAAGTTCACTTGTCACTCAGCTCGCGGCCACTGGGATTTACATGAGGTGGAGACCCACCATCTCTCTCCTCTGCTTGAAGAGTGTCTGTGGGTCCACATCGCTGACAGCGATTTTGCGAGCGTGAGAGCACATGTAGCGGAAAGCCCTGCCCTCCAGGTCGAGAGCCATGGTGGGAGTTAAAGGATGACAGTGTGCGTAACCGTACGTGCAGATGTGGGCCCTGGAACCACATGGCGGCACTTGCTTATCAGAGCCCAGCTGACGAAGAGGCTTATAGTAAAATTTTATTTTATTTTTTAAAATAAATTCTTATTGCTTTCAGAGAGGAAGGGAGAGGGAGAGAGAGAGAGAAACATCAATGATGAGAGAGAATCATAGATCGCCTGCCTCTTCACACCCCCTACTGGGGACCAAGCCTGCAACCTAGGCCTGTGCCCTGACTCGAATTGAACCCGGGACCCTTCAGTCTGCAGGCCGACGCTCTAGCCACTGAGCCAAACTGGCTAGGGCTATAGTAAAATTTTAAAAGATCATTAAACTAAAAACACTAAACATTCTTCACAGGCTTCTGGATGACGATGACAGAGTGGACATCTGCATCCAATTACATTCCTTCCTGAAACCCCACTCAGATGCTAATACAGGAATTTTTAAAAGCATAAACCCACAAAGTCAGGGAGGAGAGGATTGGAGGCCACAGCAACACAATCCCGGAAATTCAAAGCAGAAGATAAGAGGTACCAGATTTCGCTTTTCAAAATAGCTGAATACTCAGTTTTTGGTGGGAAGCCAAGAACCGAAGCAGTTTATACGAACGGGTTAGGAATGTTGGGCATTTTGGAAACGGGATGAAGGGGTAACTGCAGTCAGGACTGGTGGAAAGCTGTTAGGATGATTCATTTCCACACACTCTTTAGCCACTTGTCTGCCCGCCCAGCCCTGGCAACAGGCCAGAGGTTTTTCCCACTGGAGAGTTCAGTGGAGTCTTGCTTGGTCTGAAGGATACCAAGCAGCATTGAAGATGTGGTGGCTAATGGAGTCGGGCATGTTAAGGGAATGTGTGAGTTCTGAATACTTCCAGAAAGGAAGGTAAAGGAGATAAATAGGGAAAAAAAATAAGAAAAATTATAGGGCCGTAACCGGTTTGGCTCAGTGGATGGAGCGTCGGCCTGCGGACTGAAGGGTCCCAGGTTCGATTCCGGTCAAGGGCATGTACCTGGGTTGCGGGCACATTCCCAGTGGGGGGCGTGCAGGAGGCAGCTGATCGATGTTTCTAACTCTCTATCCCTCTCCCTTTCTCTCTGTAAAAAAATCAATAAAATATATTTTTTTTAAAAAGAAAAATTATAGGAGGCCCAATACCCAAATAATAAAAGTTCTAGCCCTAGCTCGTTTGACTCAGTGGACAGAGCATCGACCTGCGGACTGAAGGGTCCCAGGTTCGATTCCGGCCAAGGGCACATGCCCGGGTTGCAGGCTCAATCCCCAGTGTGGGGTGTGCAGGAGGCAGCTGACCAGTGATTCTCTCTCAGCATCGATGTTTCTATCTCTCCCTCTCCCTTCCTCTCTGAAATCAATAAAAATATATATTTTTTAAAAAGTCCTAGAAAGAGAGAGAAAAATGGAAGGGTACAAATCATCAATGAAAATTATTCCATAAAATTTCCCAGCATTGAAGGCCATGAGTTTCTAGCATGAAAAGGGCCCACAATGCCCAGAGAAGATTCTACAAGATTCCAGAGGGAGAAAACCAAGTTACATGAAAATGATCAAAAATGGCTTTGGCCCTAACTGGTTTGGCTCAGTGGATAGAGCATCGGCCTGCGGCCCAGGGACTGAAGGGTTCCAGGTTCGATTCCCGTCAAGGGCATGTACCTTGGTTGCAGGCACATCCCCAGTAGGGGGAGTGCAGGAGGCAGCTGATCAATGTTTCTCTCTCATGGATGTTTCTAACTCTCTCTCTCTCTCCCTTCCTCTCTGTAAAAAATCAATAAAATATTTTTTTTAAAGAAAAAAAGAATGACTTTGGATTCCTCAAAGACAAAAGTAGAGACCAAAAAGCAAAGGAGAAATGTCTTAAAAACTATGAAGGAAAACAAATCTTGTTCTAGAATTCCATACCTAGCCATGCTATCAATGTAGTGGAGGAATAAGGCTTTTTCTGCATTAATGTCTTTAAAACTCTTTCTCTCTCCTACTCCTTTTCAAAAGGAAGCTACCAGAGGACTTGCTCCACCAAAATGAGAGTGGAAACTAGGAAACAGAAGACAGGGGGTAAAGAAAGGAGACTCAACACAGAACAGAGTGGCTAGGCATGTGCCTTGACAGGGCATCCTGGTGACCTCCTGGTTCATGGGTTGATGCTCAACCACTGAGCCACACCGGCCGGGCAGCATTCCCTTTAGATTTATCGTGTTTTCGAGCCTGTCTTTGTAAGTGCTTTTTAAGTGCTTGCTCTAGGCATTATGTTATTTATATGTGGGTTACAATCTGTGCTTACCACACTTTACTAGTTTGTACAAGTATACACACCTGACCTCTGTTTAGGTCACTTTATTCTTTACCTTTCTAATACAATTGCCTTAAATATTTATCTTTTTTTGGAAATTTTTATAGGAGAGTATTTTTGTTTGTTTGTGGGGGTTTTTTTGTTTGTTTTTTTGTTCTGTGTTTTTTGCCAAACTGACAACACATGCTTGGGAGCAAGATCTCAAATGCTCCCCGTTATCTTAAATATTTACTCTACGTGCATTTAGAACCGCGTCAGACTGTGCTATGTCTGTGTTAACCATCGAACATAAGTGGGAAAACTCAAGAGGAGAAGGACATGTCTATTTTTACCCATATTTTGACTCCTCCCCTTGTTTTTTCTTCGTCCCAATGCTCCACGCTCCCTTCTCGGACCCTTTCCTTTCCGCGTGAAGACCTGCCGCCACCCCTTCCTTCAGGGCAGTTCCGCCGGCAGCGAGTTCTGTTTCTTCATCTTGTCGGACTCTTGTCGGTCAGTCGCTCCGGGGCCAGCCGCACATTGCCTTAATTAGCGCTGCTGGGTGAACATCTGGTCCCTGGCAGGGTCAGGCTTCCGCCCTGTGGTTTTCCTGTGTCGCCCTGGCTGCTCTTGGCCTTCTGCATTTCCACATGCATCTTATTTATTTTTTGTTTGATTGTTTTTAGATTTTATTTTTTACTTTTTTTTTGCATTTATTGGGGTGACATTGGTTAATAAAATTATATAGGTTTCAGTGTATAATTCTGTGATGCATCATCTGTATGTCGTATTATGTGGTCACCACCCCAAGTCAAGTCTCCTTCCATCATCATTTATCCCCCCTTTACCCTCTTCTACCTCTGCCCACCCCCTTTCTCTCTGGCCATCACCATACTGTTGTCTTCCACGTGCATTTTAGAATCAGCTTGTTGATTTATACAAGCACCTATTGGGGTCATATTAAATCTATAGATTAGTTTTGGTGGATGTGATGTCTGAACAATATTGGACTTCCAATCCATGAACATAGTCTATAGTTCCATTTACTCGGGGTCTTTCGTTTCTCAATGTTTCATAGTTTTCAGTGTGGAGACCCGTGTACATTTCCCCTTAGCTTTGTTCCTGTTTGGTGCTTTTTGATGTTATTTGAAAAAAATCGTTTCTCAAAATAATGTTGTTTATGTTCATTTCTCATTGGATTGTTGCTGACACATAGAGGCATGGTGGTCGGTTGCCTTGGCTTTGTATCTAGAGACCTTGCTAAGGCACTGTAATGGTTTGTAGATTATTTTGGATTTTTGTGTGCATGATCATGTCAACAATGGCTTTTCCATCCTTATGCATTTTATGTCTTTCCTGTGCCTTTTTGAAGGGGCAGGACACCCAGGTCACTGTTGAATAGTCGGAGTGACAGCTGGCATCTTAGCTTTTGTCCAGTCTCAGGGGGAAAGATTTTAATATTTTGCCATTCAGCATATTTGTTGCTGGCTTAACTTTTTTGGTAGCTGTTCTGTACCAGATGAAAGAAGCTCCCCTTTCCTCCTAATCCCGTGGTCGGCAAACTGCGGCTCTCGAGCCACATGCAGCTTTTTGGCCCCTTGAGTGTGGCTCTTCCACAAAATACCACACGGGCGCGTACGTACAGTGCGATTGAAACTTCGTGGCCCATGCGCAGAAGTCGGTTTTCGGCCTGGGCGAGTCTATTTTGAAGAAGTACTGTTGATATTTGGCTCTGTTGACTAATGAGTTTGCCGACCACTGTCCTAATCTATTGAAAAATATGGACCTAGCTGGTTTGGCTCAGTGGATAGAGCGTCGGCCTGCAGACAGAAGGGTCCCGGGTTCGATTCCGGTCAAGGGCAAGGACCACAGTTGCAGGCTCGATCCCCGGCCCCCAGTAGGAGCATGTGCAGGAGGCAACCAATATCTCACATCGATGTTTTTCTCTCTGTCTCTCCTCCTCCCTCCCAATCTCTCTAAAAATCAATGGAAAAATATCCTCGGGTGAGGATTAGCCAAAAAATAAATAAAATAAAATACGAATGGGTGTTGAATTTTGTCAACCCATTCCCTGCTTCAATTGAAGTCATCGTATTAATTTTCTCTTTCTCCTCCGTTAACGTGAATTACAGTGGCTGCTTTTTACCACCCCCTATTTTTCAATTGAGGAATAATTTATGGGCCGTGAAATACATCGACCTTAGTCTGTATTTAATGGAGTCTGATCATCGCTTGTATCCTTGGAACCCACACCCGAGCGACATACAGACGTTTCCGTTACCCACAACGTCCCCTCGTTGCCCTCCCGGCGTGTGCCCTGACAATAAATCAGCTGTCAATGTCCTCAACCTTCACAAAAACGTGGCCACTCCTTTGGGAGGTGTGCGCCTCGGGCTGTGCCCTTTCCCTGGGAGCACTTCCCGTCCCGCGGGATGGAACCCCACGTCTTTAATCCCCTCCCTCGGTGATGGACACTTGGGCGTTTCCCAGTTTCAAGCTGTTACGGACGCACCTGTTAGAAACATTTTGTACAGATCTTTCCGCAAATACCCCGCGGCAGCAGCACAGGGACATTGTCCCCAACGGACAGTTCCAGTGACAGGCTGCCTGGTCACCTGACCGCCTGGGGGACGCTCGGCACCCTCTGAGAGGGGCGCTGACCAAATAGACGCAGTGGAAACTGGGTGTGTGTGTGCACATGGGGCGGGTGAGGGAAGCTCCCGGCGCCCTGGGACTGTGCAGACCGGCCGCCCTTCCCCTTTCTGTCTGAGTCCCCCCAGGCCCCGGGGCTGCACTTTCAGGGTGCGGTGCGTGCTCAGGCTCACTTCCCTCTTCTCCTCTTCGCGGCTGGTCCCTGGTGAGAGCCCCTCACCTCCGCACCGAACAGATCAAGTCCTTACCTGCCTCCTCCCCCGGGGCTCCCTGAGCCCAGGTGTCCTTGCCAAGCCCCGGCCACTGGCCTCCCTGGCTGCCGATTACTTCAAAGAGATGACCTGGCAGGAAGGGAGGGGGTGCGGCAGCTACTACGCCTGCCCCACCCTGAGCTCGCCCCCCGCCCCCCAGGTTAGACAATAAGGAGAGACGGCTGGCCTGGGTGCTGAGGGGGCAGAGCTCTAGGCAGACAGGCAAGAGCGCTCATGTAGGGACATTGCACAACCCGAGAGGAAGTTCACGCTGAGCACCTGGCTGTCACCCACTGGCAGAGAGAGGGGAGGGCCAGATGCGAACCCTAACCAAGCCGTAGTGAGAGTCCTTTTAAGGAGATTCTATTAGAACATTAAAAAGATGTTCTGGGACCAAAACCAACCCCCGAAAAACCACCATGATTTTTAAATTAAAATATTTTATTAGAGCCCTGACCGGTTTGGCTCAGTGGATAGAGTGTTGGCCTGTGGGCGAGGGGTCCCAGGTTCGATTCCGGTCAGGGGCATGTGCCTTGGTTGCGGGCACATCCCCAGTGGGGGGTGTGCAGGAGGCAGCTGTTCGATGTTTCTGTCTCATCGATGTTTCTGACTCTCTGTCCCTCTCCCTTACTCTCTGTAAAAAATCAATAAAATATATAAAAATATATATTTTATTAGATAATATGAAAAAAAGAGGATAGTCTTTGTTGAAATCCAAATAATTGGCACACAGGGCAAGAAAAAGCAAGTTAAACAGATGCAAATTATTAAACAAACGAGACTTGGAGGACAGACCTCAGGGAGAAAGCGGAGAAAACATGCCCGGACAGGGAGGTGAGGAAGGGTTACTCATCTGACCGCAGGAGAGCCGGGTCTGCGATCCGATCTGAGGGGCGGGCCGCCAGGCAGGCGGCACCGAGGCCTCCAGGCCTTTCTCTGCTCCTGTCCTGGGCGGGTACTCACAGGAGGGGGAGCATTAGCCCGACACTCACCCCTCGTTTCCAGCCCGGCGGCTGGCGGACAAGAGGCAGGAAGGAGGTGCTGTGAGCTGCGTGGGTGCGCGTGTTTCCTAACACCCGGCGAAAGGGGACCGTGACCCGCGTGTCCTGCACCCAGCCCTGGGATAAAGGGCACTGCGCGGGTGGTCTCAGTGCTGCCCCCGCAGAAACCCACCTGCCCCCCACACCCCCGCTGGCCAGGCCTCTTCCCCACTCGCATCCTGTCGCCTGGATGTGATTACCACTTCCTTCGCCCCTCACTCTGGGGTACTGAGCACCATGGCCGTTTGTGACGCCCCCAAAACAACCAGCGAAGTTGGGGAGGAATTCTCCGCTCACGAGGGGCGCGGCCGTGCCCGGCGTTTGCCCGTCACTCAGGTGCGGTGCCTGCGTGCGTGGTGGGCACGGGGCCTGCTGTTCCCTCAGGCCAGCTCAGCGTGTGGAGGAAGCTCGGTTGCGCCTCGTCCTGGGTGTGCCGTTTGCTCTCGGATCTCGTGGTGCCTGGTATGTGCGTGTGAGGGGCCAGGACAGGCCTCCGGTGCCTGGTTCCCTGCCGCTGGGCGCCCCTGCCCAGAATGTGATAATCCGTGTGTGCGGATAAACTATTTGCAAACAGTTCTGAGGACAAAGTTTACACCCTCGGGCGTGAATGGTGCCGTCCCTCCTGGGAACACAGGCGTTTGCCTGGCGCATGGCCTGTAGGTGACCTTTGCTTTAGGTACCGACCGCCAGGCCGGGTGAGGCTGCTGGGAGAGCCGCACACCGGACCGGGACCGCTGCCAGCCTCCCCAGAGTAAACCCCAGACCTCCCGCGCCTGGCACAGACCTCCCTCCCGCCCCGTCACCCTCCCGGTCCCTGCAGCACCCCCTCGGGCAGGCGCCACTGTTGCACCCTGTTACCGACTCCTTTTCATAAACTTCAGAAATCCCCCAGTGCGTCCTCACTGCAGCAGGAGCACAGACAGACACTGCTGAGCTAGGAGCTCCGCGTGGGACAGAGGTGGTCCAGCAGGAAATGCGGCCGTGTTCGAGTTGTACTTGAACCTGTTAAATCTGTTAGGGTCACCAAAGGAGGTACATACGAGGCTGAAAGTGATAGAGAATTATAAATCTATGAGGTCATCTGGAAACCTGATGGGCTGAGCCCCCAAATTGCCGGGGTCCAGCCCCAGCGGTCCAGGGGTTCCCAAAGGTGTGGACGGCGTCGGCGAAGAATGAAGGACACGGAGACAGCGTTCAGATGATCAGCATAGGCAGGTTCTTTTTTATTGCCCTGTTGCAGCTATACTTATACTACTCGATTCTATAAGCATGCCTCTACAGTCACATCATGGTATGTTTTGGGTCCTCCTTTGACCTCCTACGGTTCCTTGTTTTATGTTTATAGCTTCTTATCTGACCTTTGCTAAAAATCTTACCTCAATCTGGCTCTGTTGATTTTAATCTTATCTATTGTCTATGTTTCTACATTCTATTCTAAAGGTTAGTCTCTGTGTTCCATTATAAGGGCTAGTTTGTTATCTCTATTCCAAGGTCACCATTCTACTGCTCTGCTGTTAAGCTACAAGGAAATAACTGAAGGAGATTATCCTATTCTATGGCCCAAGTAAAGGTTATGTAGCTTAAGCACGATTGTTCGTAGTTCGTAGTTATGGTGATTAACTACCTGCCTGGCACTTAGTGTAAGTCTTTCTGCTCGCATGGCTCCCATAAGATTTGTAGATAAGAGGCTGCCTGCATTGTTTGCAGCAGTATTTCTTTAGCTGTTTGATGGTTGTCCTTTTAGGGTTGCTGGTGGTCTTCCCTGGGACTGCCCTGCGTCGGTGGGTTTTGGGGGGTATAGGCTTTGGTACTTTCTCTGGTGGGTAGACCCCTGAGGATGTGGGCCTAGCACAGTGATGGTGAACCTATGACACGCGTGTCAGAGGTGACATGCGAACTCATTTTTTTGGTTGGTTTTTCTTTGTTAAATGGCATTTAAATATATAAAATAAATATCAAAAATATAAGTCTTTGTTTTACTATGGTTGCAAATATCAAAAAATTTCTATATGTGACACGGCACCAGAGTTAAGTTAGGGTTTTTCAAAATGCTGACATGCCGAGCTCAAAAGGTTCACCATCACTGGCCTAGCAAGTCCTAAATTTATTGCTAACAGTCTTAGTCTAAGTTCCTCATAAGTAGTACACGGTATTTCTGTAACACAAGGGGGTTTTACTGATTTATTCCCTTCCCTAGTGAAAGGGCGAGGGCTAGGCCCTCCACCTTGCCCCAGGGTAAGTGCTCCATCTTACCTTGGCCACGTGCTTGGCAAGGAGCTTCTTCCCGGAAGTCTAAGCCTCTGCTAGCCACACCCAGGAACAAGACACAGACTTGTGCCTGGCCAATCGGCAGAGCACAGTCCTTTCTCCTCCCCTTCCTCCAACTCCCCCTATATAACCCATCTCCACACAGAGTTATCTCTCTCTCTGCTTCCTGTCGCTGCTTCGGCAAGGTGGGGGAGCCGAGCTAGCTCGAATAAAGACTCTTATGCTTTTGCATCGGACTGGCTGGCTCCCTGATGTGGTTTCTTGGGGATCCTGAAATCTGGGCATAACACCTAGTCCCGTTAATCCCTAACTCCAGGGAAACATCCCCACCTGGGGCAACAACCTTTCTCGGGGAGGTGGCCCTGGTTAGAACACATAGCGCTAAGAAGGGGAGCAAACATATTAAGAACAGTATGCCATATACGCCAGGTCCCTTGGAACATATGCTGTGCAGATGTTTCTTCCCTGCAGCGACTGTGTCAAGCAGCAAGGATGGAATGGCTTCCGGCACCAAATGGCGCCAGCACCCAGGCACAGGGGGTCGGAGGTTTTAAAGGATGCTCAGCGGGCTTTTCGGTGGGGAGTTCTCTGTGTGTGTCTGGGTCCAGGGCAAGTCCGGAGGGAGCGATACTGGTCTTAGCAGATGGAATGGGGTCTAAGCAAAAGGGAAGTTGGTGGCAAAATGATCTAAAGGTCAGTTTCCCAGGGGAAGGGGAATCGATTCAATTATTTGATCAAACCTAATAAAATCCTCCGAATCTGCTGCTTTAGAAACAGGAATGTGAGGAAGGAACAATGCTGATTCATGGCCGACCGGTTAGGAACAGTGTGGTACCTGATCCATGAGCCCGGAAGGAGGCAGGAGGAGAGAGGCTGTGGTTCATGAAAGATCCATGATGCTGCACCCTTGAATGACACATTGTGGCTCCCCTGTTGGTAAAAGACGATTTCTAGACCAGGCTTTGAATTCTTTTTTTTTCTTTAATTGATTTCAGAGAGGAAGGAAGAGGGAGAGAGAGATAGAAACATCAATGATGAGAGAGAATCATTGATTGGCTGCCTCCTGCATGCCCCCACTGGGGATCCAGCCCTCAACACAGCCATGTGCCCTAACCAGGAATTGAACCTGGGACCCTTCAGCCTGCAGGCCGACGCTCTCGCCACTGAGCCAAACCGGCTAGGGCCAGACTTTGAATTCTTACAAGTTCACTCCTGAGGCGAAGAGGCCTGGCGTTTGAAAGCCCTTGGGACTCTTGGTCCAGGGTGGACTGGGTCAAGGAAAAGGGTTGGAGCTATTCAGGACGAAAACTGCTCCCATCGAACTGTGTGTCCCTGTCAAGGTTTTATTTCAAATGGGTGAGAGAACTAGGCTTCCAAGAAAGCCAGTCCAACATGTATTTCTGGGTGACAGTCTTTATCGTGGGAAAGAAAGGATTTTATTTAACGCTTTCATGAGTGAAGGAGCGTGGTTTACTGCAGGAGGCTCCTCAGCAGATACCTGGAGGGGACGGGGCTGCGGGGCCATCCAGACCGGGCTCAGGTAAAGCCGAGGCTGAGGCTCCGGAACCCAAGCCCCAAGCGTGGGTCACACACAGTATTGTCCTGACCTAAGGCCAGGGGCAGGGCCTTTGCACCCCTTCAGTGAGGGGCATTGGCTCCCAGGGGTGACGGGGGTTGGAGTAGCCCTTCCTCTCTGAAATCAGTAAAAATATATTTTTAAATATATATTTAAAAAAAAAAAAAAAAGAACTAGGAAAACCTGAAAGAAAGAAAAAATAAAAGCTGGGCACTAAAGAGAATGGTGCGCCAAGATGCCGCCACCTGCTGCCCTGAGCTGGTACTGCACCCTTTTCGAGCAAAGCAAATCCAGTCCTATTGGTATTAGTAATTCTGTTTAGCATCCTTGGGGTTCTGGGCCTCAGAGTCCAAATCCCGGAGCTAGAGCTCCAAGAGGATGAACGGAAATGGCTTAGGGTTAGCCCAGGGTCTCCTCGTGGGGGTTGAGAAAATGCAGGGAAAATAGAAGAATGAAAGGGGAGGAAAACCAGTTCCTTGTTGCATCAGGCATCTCACACACAGTGGTTTTTAAAAATCTTTGTGAAATGGACCCTAAAAGTCATGTTGCAGACTAGGAAACAGCCTAAGGAAGTGTTAAGGGATGTTTTTTACAGGGTAAAATTGTGACTCGTGTGCACAAGGATTTTATTTAACGCATTCATGAGTGAAGGAACCAGTAAGATATGTCTTCATTGTACAGCACGGACCACTACCCACGGGAACAGCTACCCGTGTCTCCATTGTACAACACGGACCACTACCCACAGGGAACAGCTACCCGTGTCTTCATTGTACAACACGGACCACTACCCACAGGGAACAGCTACCCGTGTCTTCATTGTACAACATGGTCCACTACCCACAGGGAACAGCTACCCGTGTCTTCATTGTACAACACGGACCATTACCCACGGGAACAGCTACCCGTGTCTTCATTGTACAACACGGACCACTACCCAAGGGAACAGCTACCCGTGTCTTCATTGTACAACACGGACCACTACCCACAGGGAACAGCTACCCGTGTCTTCATTGTACAACACGGTCCACTACCCAAGGGAACAGCTACCCGTGTCTTCATTGTACAACACGGACCACTACCCAAGGGAACAGCTACCCGTGTCTTCATTGTACAACACGGTCCACTACCCACAGGGAACAGCTACCCGTGTCTTCATTGTACAACACGGACCACTACCCACAGGGAACAGCTACCCGTGTCTTCATTGTACAACACGGACCACTACCCACAGGGAACAGCTACCCGTGTCTTCATTGTACAACACAGACCAC
>NW_005872023.1:63308-100416 GCF_000147115.1 Myotis lucifugus
AACAGCTACCCGTGTCTCCATTGTACAACATGGTCCACTACCCACGGGGAACAGCTACCCGTGTCTCCATTGTACAACACGGACCACTACCCACAGGGAACAGCTACCCGTGTCTCCATTGTACAACACAGACCACTGCCCACAGGGAACAGCTACCCGTGTCTTCATTGTACAACACGGACCATTACCCACGGGAACAGCTACCCGTGTCTTCATTGTACAACACGGACCACTACCCAAGGGAACAGCTACCCGTGTCTTCATTGTACAACACGGACCACTACCCACGGGAACAGCTACCCATGTCTTCATTGTACAACACAGACCACTACCCACAGGGAACAGCTACCCGTGTCTTCATTGTACAACACAGACCACTACCCACAGGGAACAGCTACCCGTGTCTTCATTGTACAACACGGACCACTGCCCACGGGGAACAGCTACCCGTGTCTTCATTGTACAACACGTATTTGCATCTCCGTGGACAAGACTTTTTTATTACCACCAGTTTTCTACACCCCCTCCCCCCCCCCCCGCCCCGCCCAGAGCTGTCAAAGACAAGGATGGCTGGTCAGATAACCCCAGCGGCGTCCGCTAGACCAGCTATCTTCAACCTTTTCCATCTCAGGGCACCCATAAACTAACAACTGAAATTCTGCGGCACACCCAAAAAATATATTTTTTGCCGATCTGACAAAAACACACACACAAAAAGAGGTAAAATTGTGATTCATTCGCGACGGATGTCTGGCTCCCGTAGTGTTGTCTGTGGTCGTGTTTTTATTCGCCGGTCTAAGGGGAAAGGGTCCGTGCGCCACTGCGAAGCCAGGGACTGGTGTTTTATAAATTCTTGTGGCAGCACCGGCTGAAAATCGCTGCCCTGGACAGTCCAGGGTGAAATGAGCTGCCTTCAAGGCTTCAGCGCTGCTAAGAGATCGGACCTCAAACCCGGATCCGTGTTTCCATCACTTCGTCTTTCCTCTGTGCCGATATCGCTTCTGCACGGTCAGGGTGGTTTCCGCGGAGATCTGTGGCACTGACCGCTCGTCACCGTTCAGTTAAAATTCCTCGGTCTCAAGAAGGGAGCCCTGCCCTAGCCGGTTTGGCTCAGTGGATAGAGCGTCGGCCTGCGGGCTGAAAGGTCCCAGGTTCGATTCTGGTCAATGGCATGTACCTTGGTTGCGGACACATCCCCAGTTTGGGGTGGGCAGGAGGCAGCTGATCGATATTTCTCTCTCATCGATGTTTCTAACTCTCTATCCCTCTTCCTTCCTCTCTGTAAAAAAATCAATAAAATATATATTAAAAAAAAAAAAGCCAGGAACCTCGGTTGCAGGCTCCTCCGGGGCCTGGGCCCTGGTCAGGGTACATGCAGGAGGCAACCAACCGATATGCTTCTCTCACATCGATGTTTCTCTCTGTCTCTCCCTCTCTCTCCCACTCTCCCTAAGAATCAACAGGAAATACCCTCTGGTGAGGATTAAAAAAGAGAAAAAAGAAAAGGCGCCCTGTCCTCCCCGTCCCGGGACAGAACCTTCGGCAACTTTCCAAGCTTTTTTCCCAACGCCAGTCACGGCCGTCTCAGGGCGTCCCTCATGGTGCGGACAGACGGACAGATGATGTTCCCTCCCAGCCCCGCCGGGCCTGGGGCTGGGAGGGGCCCATCAGACCTTCTGCTTGGGCGCCACGGGGCGCTGGTACAGCCGGATGATCCCCTCGTCATGCAGCCGCTTCCAGAGCGTCCTCTCCAGGGCGAAGTCGTGGTTGATGTAAAAGACGGTCTTTTTCCACGACCGGTCGTAGTAGTGGTCGGAGAAGCGCTCGTGGCCCTCGGTGATGAAGCCGTAGGCGCTCACCTGCGTCGAGGTCGGTGGAGAAACAGCCTGTGTCGCTCTCTCCTGGCCTCTTCTCAGGGTCTGTGTGCGCCGTGTCCCCCCTCCCAGGTCTGGGTGCAGGCCCCTGGATGTACCCGCACCCCAGCCCACGCCACTGCTGGGCGGGGCAGTGCCGAGCAGGCGGGAACCCCAGAGCCGTCCCGCCCGCCGCCCCCACCTTGTCGCAGAGCTGCAGGGCCGTGAGCAGCAGCAGGGCCCCGGTGGTGGGCCGGTATATCCTCCAGTGGGCCGTGTCCAGGGTCCTCGACCTCAGGAACCTGGAAGACACCCCGCGGTCAGGAGGCTGCGGAGAGGACGCCCGCGCCGTCCGGCCGCCGCCCACCTGTTCTTCATGTAGCGCCCCCCACAACCCACCTGTTCTTCATGTAGCGCCCCCCGCCGCCCGGCCGCCGCCCACCTGTTCTTCATGTAGCGCAGCAGGTCCGGGTGCAGCAGCAGGTACTGGTCCAGCCGCAGGGCTTCGCGGAAGACGACCTGGGGCCTGTGCCTGTGGCAGGAGGGTCGCCGGCTCAGTCTCCTCCCTCCCCGGGGCCTGGCCGCCCCGCAGCTGCTCACCACGCACATACACACACACACACACACACTCCTGGGCCAGGGGGCGGGTACCTGAACCAGAAGAGGCTGCCTTCCTTGACCGTCCGGTTCAGGAGCAGCGCCTCCAGCCACTCATAGTCCCGGGTGCCTTCCAGGAAGTGCAGGTAGCGGATGTCCTGGGGACCGAGGGCAGCGAGTGGCTCAGGGGGGCTGCCTGCAGGACCGGGGCTGGGAGGCCCGGCTCTGCCTCCAGCCGGCCCGCCCGCGGCTCTCAGGCCTGGTCCCCCACCCCTGGCTCCTCCCTGGGAACTGAGCCTGTACCCACCGCAGACTCCCGGCCAGGATGCTGGCCCGTCCCACCTGTGCGCCCCCTTCCCGGAGTCTGGCTGGCCCGGCCCCTCCCTCTGCTCACCTTCCCCAGAGGCGCGTGCTGGAAGCCCCGGCTGCCCAGCTGGTAAAGTGACTGCGTCAGGGAGAAGGCGGTGAAGCCGTAGAACGATGTCCGAGTGCCCACGTCCTGCTCGTAGCCCTTAGTGACAGCGCCGCTCAATCTGTGTGGAAGGACAGAGGTCAGAGGTCAGACAGACCCCTGAGCGCAGAGGGAGCTGCGTGGAAGCCGGTGGAGAGGAAGGAGGGATGGAAGAGAGGTGCCCTCTACAGGCCTGGTCACCGGCAGCGCTCCGGAGAGCCCGTCTCTGTAGGGGAAGCTGGGGGGGGCCTCACCGGAACACGTAGTCGTGGCCGTCTATCTCCGGGCCCACGTGGGAGTCGTTCAGGATGCCCCCGTTGCCCACCACGGCGCAGCTGACGCACTGGGTGCTCCCGGCAGGGAGGCCGGCCAGGAGCAGCTGCTGCTGGGCCACCGGAGGGAAGCGGGTCACCACCTCCTGCACCACTGGAACAGGGGGCCCTCCAGTCAGAGCCCCGGGAGGGCCAGGGCGGGGAGCCCCCAGGGAAGAGGCAGACCCCCGGCCGCTGGCGGAGGCACCGCACTCACAGGAGCGGTTGAGCTCCATGAAGCCGAAGGGCGGGGCGAAGTGCTCCAGGCGCTCCCACTCGCTCTGGTTGAAGTGTCTGGAGTCCAGGAAGAGGGTGAGGTTGGGCAGGAAGAGATGCCGGAGCCAGAGCGACTTGGAGGCCCTCACCTTCACGGAGTCGGGGCAGGTCTAAATGCACGGGGGCGGGTCAGGCAGGCGGCCAGGAGGGCCATGACCAGGCCTGGGCCGGGCGGCAGGGGGCAGAGAGCCTCCAAGTTGGGAAGGCACCGCTTCCGCTGCCTCGTCCCTCCTGTTGGCGGCCGGCCTGCCGCGCCCCGAGGCTTCCCCGAGGACAGGCGTCCTTGGCCCTCACGGCCCATGCCCCTTTGAGCGGGAGAAATGGGACCCCGGGACGGGGTGGTCCGCGTGCTGCCCTGGCATGGTTGCAACTCTGTGTGCGAGTCCGTTTTCAGTGTGGCTCTCCCGTGGTGCTTTCTCAGGGAGGGAAGAGAGGGGAGGTGGTGGGACCACTCTATGCAGAAGACAAGGTATTCCCAGGCGCTAGCACTGGGCACCACGTTGGGCATTCTTTTATATGTACATATACATATAGTATATATAACTGATCTCAGAGAGGACGGGAGAGGGAGGGAGAGAAACATCAATGATGAGAGAGAATCATTGACCAGCTGCCTCCTGCACGCCCCCTACTGGGGATCAAGCCCGCAACCCGGGCATGTGCCCTTGACGGGAATTGAACCGTGACCTCCTGGTTCATGGGTCAAAGCTCAACCGCTGAGCCACGCCGGCCGCCACCAAGTTGGGTCTCCTTGTCTGTTAGTCCCTGCCCCCAGCCTCGGACCCACCGGAGGACCGGGAGGGGGTCAAACCGCAGAGCAGGTTGCACTCGGCCACCCGATCGACAGCCTCCGTGGAGCCGCTCCCTGCACTTTGAATCCAGCGGCTGTTGGCGTTGCTACGAAGCACACACACAGCCAGGCACTGACTGTCCGGAGCCTGGGGGGCTCCTTGCGCACACCTTCCCGTGCCTCCCGGCCAGGATTCTGGGGCCGGCCTCCTCCCCCCATTGCGGTGGGATAGGAAGGAAGGATGGGGCGACCCCGGGGGTGGGATCAGGCAGGGCCTAGGAGTGGAGCCTGGGAGGTGAGGGAGGGGGATGGGCTGAGTGCCAGGAGGGGCGTCGGAGCCGGAGGCAGAGGGCAGGGTCGTGGCAAAACTCACCGTCTGCAAGCCCCCCACGTCCAAGCTGTATTGTTCCTCAAAGTCCCACTTGGGCTCGGCCTTGAAGTTGGCGGCCCGCAGCCTGGGGGTGGTCTGTGCCACGGGGCTCCGGGAAGGGGTGGCGCGTGGGGCGGCTGTCTCTGTGGTCACTCCTTTGGTTTCCCTCGTGGGTGACCCTGCTCCCGTGGGGGTCAGCGCCTCAGCCCGGCTCTCCAGCCTGGGTGTCCCGGCCGTGGGTGCCCGAGGCTGCGCCGGCGCTGTCCCCGCGGCTGTCGGCGGCTCGTTCTTGTCCCTCCTCCCTTCGCTTGTCCTCGCATCCAGAACCCGCGGTGCCTCCGTCCCAGGGGGGGCCGGCCCCCCCGCCTGACTGCTCGGGGGCGGTGTGCCCACCGTGGTGCCCTGACTCCTGAACAGTGCCGTCCTGGCTGTGCCGGGCGCTCTGGCCGCGATGTAGCCTGTGGCCTCCATGTGGCCCCCAGCCTTCATGTGGCCCGCGGCCTCCGAGTGGCCCGTGGCCTCTGTGTGGCCCGCGGCCTCCGTGTGGTCCGTGACCTCTGTGTGGCCTGTGGTCTCCGAGTGGCCCGTGGCCTCCCTGTGGTCCGCGGCCTCCAAGTGGCCTGTGGCCTCCGTGTGGCCTGTGGCCTCCATGTGGCCCGCGGCCTCCGTGTGGCCCGCGGCCTCCGTGTAGCCTGTGGCCTCCGTGTGGCCCGTGGCCTCCGAGTGGCCCGTGGCCTCAGGGCGGGTGTCCAGCGTGCTGCTCTCCTGCGTGGACCCTGCGTGGGTGGGGGCCCTTCTGTCCATGGGGGGCGTTGGGGGCGAGGTCTCCTGCAGTGATGGCCAGGACCTCTCTGTAATGTCCTCTGTCCTGTGATGCCTGGGGACAGAGAACGGCTGATGAAGGTGAAGGGAGTAGAAGCTTGGGCCTCAGGCCGACTGCAAGCCAGTGCCTGTGCGAGGAAAGGAAGCCGCATCCCCATCCATCCGCCAGAGAGGAAGCCTTGCCCTCTGGGGACTCCCCTCCCCCCACCCCCTGCCCTCCCCTCCACCCCCTACCCTCGGCTCAGTGGTGGAGCGCCGACCTATGAACCAGGAGGTCACAGTTCGATTCCGGTCAGGGCACATGCCCGAGTTGCGGGCTCGATGCCCAGCGGTGATCAGTGTGGGGCGAGCAGGAGGCAGCCGGTCGGTGGTTCTCTCCCTCTCTGCCGGGTTCTCCGTGGCGCCCGGGACACTGCTCCAGATTGAGGTCTAAGAAGGAGTTTGTGTGGCCTGAGACCTGTCACCTTGGATTTGCGTGTCGGTGCCCTTCAGTCGACCTTGGGTTGTTTTTGTGTTTTGTTTTTTTAAATGAAGTGGAGGGAACAATGGTAACCTTGTTCAAAGAAAATGGGGAAGAGACGCATTTATGTGAAGACCAGGGCTGCCAACCTTGGCTTTGAATCAAGAGCCTCGCAAAGGGTCTGCCTTACAGACTGGCTTGAGGCGCTGCTCCCCAGCCAGCCGCTGCCTGCGGCCGTGAGGACGGAAGTGTCCGGAGGAACCCGGGGGCGAGGAGTGACAGCCTCTCCGAGGGTCCAGAACCGGGGCTCAGGGCTCGGGGCTCGGGGCCTCTGCGGCGGCTTCCTTCTCACTTTCTCAGCCCACGTGGTGGGGGCCGGCCGCCCCCTAGCGCCTGTTCTGGGGACTGTCGGCTCTCTGTGCTCCCAGGGTTTCATTTTGGGGGCCGAGGTTCTCACCCACTTGGGTGCTTTCTCCATCCCTGGCCAGGGGTCTGGGTGACACGGTGGGTGACATCCTGGGGTCCACCCTGTGCCTAGGAGGAGGTCAGTTTCAGGAGAAAGAGGGGGTCATCGGCTCCTGAGATGGCAGGCACCCCCTGAGTATTCACTCTGAAGGAATGCCACCCCAGGCCCCGGTTGGGGGCTCGATCCCCAGTGTGGGGCGTGCAGGAGGCAGCCGATAGATGATTCTCTCTCATCATTAATGTTTCTATCGCTCTCTCTCCCTCTCCCTTCCTCTCTGAAATCAATGAAAATATATTTAGAGGGAAAAAAAAGAATGCCCGCCAGTGCACGGGGAAAGCTGGCGGTGGATTTGTGCTGCTCTGTTAGTAGAAAGACAGTGCCTGAGCTCGGGATGGGGCTCCCCGAGCTGCCCTTTAAGCTGATAATTGAGCTTAAGCTCCAAGGGCAGCGCGGGAGCCGAGGTGTTACCCGCTTGGCAAACAGTGGCTGCTCCTGGGCTGGCTCTTGGATTCGCCTCCACTTCCCGCCCCCAAACCTCAGAGGCCCCTGGACGCTTTCCTTGCCAGCGTCCAGCACCTGCCTGGCTGTGAGCGGGGACAGGTGCGGCGGGTGGGCTGGGCCGGTCCACCTGTCAGCCCGCAGCGCCAGCTGCCGCTGGTCACGTGGGCCCTGAGGGCACACAGCCCATCGAGGGGCAAGAGTCAGCGGCCCCCGCCCGACCCTTCAGCCGCAAATGCCACCTCTATTTTTACGGGAAGTGTTAGCAATGACCCAGGTTGTGACAACATGACGCCACTCTATTTCATTTTACTTCCCTGTAATTAAACACACCTGGGATTGCTAAGGAGCTGGGTGCTTATCCAGGCATGACCGATTCTCAGGTGGGGTGTTTGCTGAATGTTCAAATTGCTTCCGTCCACATGTCCACATGCTGAGTGGGTTTATACACCATGGGCTGGGCTGGGCTGGGCTGGGCTGGGCTGGGCTCGGGTGGCGGGAGGGTGGGGGGGCCTTTTTTCTATTAAGAGCCTGTAGGTCAGAGGACCAGGCAAAGCCAGAAGCAGTTTAGTTTCCTAATTCTGACCTATTTGGGAGGTAAGAATATAAAATGTTGCACTTTGAAAAATAAATGTATCATGAGCAAGGATCACACTGCTCTATTCCATAAATGAAACAATTTGGCATCCTCCTCCCTCTAAATTCTTTGTTTTTCATTTGTTTGTTTGTTTGTTTGTTAATCCTCACCCGAGGATATTTCTCCATTGATTTTTAGGGAGAGTGGAAGAGAAACATCAATGTGAGAGAAACACATCGATTCGTTACCTCCTGCACATGCCCGGACCAGGGCCCGGGCCAGGGAGGAGCCTGCCACCAAGGTACGTGCCCTTGGCCGGAATCACACCCGAGCCCTTTGGTCCCCAGGCCGACGCTCTGTCCACTGAGCCAAACCCGCTAGGGCCTCCCTCTGAATTCTTAGGTAAACATCACACGAGGGGGAACCTGGGAGCAAAGGCAAGACTAAATGTTCAAAACTCATTGAGGCCTGAAGCCTTGGCGAGACAGCGGTCTTTCCCGGGAAGGGAATGCGGTAGCGAGAGAGCCGAGGACCGTGTGGCCCTGCATTGTCCCCAGGCCCCATTCAGATGACCGGGAAGTGGAGACAAATAAGACGGTTGGTTCCCACCCACAAAAAATTCAGAAAAAAACAACAACTTTGGGTTGACGGCCTCGTGTCCTGGCGGCTGCGATAGAGGGCGGGGTGCTACCCGCCTGGGGTCCTGGCTGAGGCGAGCCCGCTGGGTCTGAGCTGAAGTGAGGAGGTGACCTGGGACTAGTGTCCTGACCTCCTGTATCTGTACGAGGAGGTGAGGGTGATGATACTGTCCACCCGAAAGGCTTGCTAGACAGTCAGGGACCGAGGCCGAGGCCGGGGCCTGGCACTGGGTTCGAGATGTTCATCGTTAATCAGCCTCCCCTCGCGACCGGGCGGCCTTTTCCCGTTTCAGGCCGTGGCTCGCTCTCTCCCTTTGCGATGCCTCCATGTCCCGGCTCAGGCAGGTGCGGACGCTGCCTTCTCCCCGTCCCACCCTGGGTCCTGGCTGGAACGAGTCTTGTCCACAGGCTGCCCCGCCTTGGACGTCAGGGTGGTTCCTTATCCCTCCTGCGGTGACCACACCCATCCCACGCATCTGTTTAACCTTTTGAGCCTCCTCCTCTTCATTTTGTAAACAAATAATCAGAGATAACACACAGAAAGCCCCTGGAGCCTAGGTTACTATCTGCAAATCTCCTCCAACTCTGAAATGATCGTGCCATAAAAGTGCCATAAACGTGCCATAAAAGTGCCAACGAAGCTTTGATAATGAGTAACCTTCACACATCAAAGTTTCCTGACCTTGGAAACTCTCCTTCCCCTGGGGTTGGCGGTTTACAGCTCCCTCTCTTTTCCTTTCTTTCTTTCTTTCTTTTTAAGAATCGTTTATTGATTTTTATTTTATTTTTTTTAAATATATATTTTATTGATTTTTTACAGAGAGGAAGGGAGAGAGATAGAGAGTTAGAAACATCGATGAGAGAGAAACATCGATCAGCTGCCTCCTGCACATCTCCCACTGGGGATGTGCCCGCAACCCAGGTACATGCCCTTGACCGGAATCGAACCTGGGACCTTTCAGTCCGCAGGCCAGCGCTCTATCCACTGAGCCAAACCGGTTTCGGCATGTTTATTGATTTTTAGAGAGAGGGGAAGAGAAAGAAACATCGATGTGAGAGGGCACCTCCACTGGCTGCCTCCTGCACGCCCCAGCGGGTACCTGGGCGGTTCTGGGGCTCGGATCCCTCCACGGACCGGGCTGAGCTGCCCTCCACAGCATCCTGGGCTGTGGAGGCCCCGGGTGGGCGGAGGGCGCTGGCCTCCTTCCCAGGGACACGAACCCAGGGTCAGTGCCCACCCCCTTCCACCTTTAGGACGGTCAGTGCCCACCCCCTTCCACCTTTAGGACGCTCTGGACCAGAAACAGGGCTGGGTACTCGGTCTCCTTCCGAGGAGGCCAGGGACCCTGGTCACGATTCCCCCACAGCGCACCCCCACTTCCACTCCCAGAGGGCCGGCGCCCCAAACACTCTCATTCTCTGAGCTTCTCTCCCTCCCTTAGCTTCTTACTTGTTGGCTTTTTTTTTTTTTTTTAAGGGAGAGAGAGAAAAAAAAAACATCGATGTGAGAGTGAAACATCCATCACTCGGCTGCCTCCTCCACGCCCGTAACTGGGATTGAGCCCACAGCCTGACTGGGAATCATACAGGCAACCTTCCGGGGCCTGGGCCGACACCCAGCTACTGAGCCTCAGCGGACAGCGCACCTTACCTTCTATGTAAACCAGATCGAGTCAAGTTTTTGTCATTTGCAGTCAAAAGACTTCCAACATATACAAACCCATATTGAGGCCTACACAAAAGTAAATTTCAGGTAGAGTAACTATTTGAGCTTACATAGCAAAAGTAGAAAATATGGAAGACAATTTATGTCATTTTGGACTGGGGCAGACTTTCCTAGGAATGCACAAAGTCTAGTGGCCATAAGGGAAAAGATAGACAAATTTCATCTATAGAAAGTTATTTGTGTGTGACATAATGTGGGCCAATGTGTATCCATCCATCTGTCATCCACCTACTTCCCTACCTATCGACCCCTCCGTTTACCCACATGTTAGGACTTGCATAGCATACGGCAAAGAGCGCAGGCTATGGTCCCAAATGCTGGGTTTGAATCCGCCCTGCGACTTGCTCGCAGGGTGAACTGGGTGACTCACTTAAGCTCTCTGTTTCAGGATACGCAGAATCATAAGCATTAGTGAGTTAATTCACAGAAAGCATTTAGGATCCTGCCTGGCACCTAGAGAATTCTACAGAAGTGTTAGCTACAATAACATCATAACTACATCTACACCCAGGTATTAAGCGTGCTCACCCCAGAAGAGTGGGTAGAGATGGGGTGTAATGGAGAGACCCTCCCTTCTTGCTCCACCTTTCTGTATTGTTGTAAACTTCATGAGAACAAGCATTGCTGTCAGATTTTAAGAAGAGTGAAACACAATTTTAAAAATTGAGTCTAGAAAGAACAGGGTCTCTCACTGCTGGAGATGTGTTTATTCTCTAAGAAAACTGGTCTAGCCCGGCCAGTGTGGCTCAGTGGTTGCACATCGACCCATTCCCAGTCAGGGCTCATGCCCGGGGTGCTGAGGGCTCAGTCCCCAGTGTGGGGTGTGCAGGAGGCAGTTGATCAGTTATTCTCTCTCATCGTTGATGTCTCTCTCTCTCCCCCTCTCCCTTCCTCTCTCTGAAATCAATAGAAGGAGATATACATGAAAGAAAACTGGTCCAGAAAACCCTTTCCAAGGATTCTCGAGGCCCAGCGTTTAGGCTGCCTCCCGGCGTGACGGCTCTTGGGGAGAGTATGGTTATGAAGTGAATGAATGAATACACGGGGTAAGTCTTCTGCTTCGAGACACTGAATGGCACGTGAGAACTTAACCCCAGAGCTGCCCTGAAAACTCACAGTCCCGGGGGACATACTCCTGCTCTCGAACCCCTGCCTGCGTGCCCGTGGCACCCCCTCTCCCACCGCCTCCACGGTCCCCAGGCTTCCCGGCCCCCGGCCCCCACGAGGGCACAGCCGTGTCTCCGAGTTCCCCAGTCCTCCCTCTAGAGTTTTCTGTTTCCTCTAAGAAATGACGCGCTTGGAAAAGGCCAGGCTCTTACCTGGTGGGCTTTGTATTCGGTTCCTTCACGAAGGCGGGCAGGGTGAACAGGAGGAAGATCAACCCGGCCAAGAGCAGGAGCCAGCGGGCAGCGCGGCCCAGGTGGGCGAGTCTCCGCAGGTGGGGCCTCATGGTGGCGGGTCGGGCCCTCAGGAAGCTTCTGCATGTCCCGGGGCCTTGGCATGGACCGCAGCAGCGAGAGGAGAGGCTGGGGCGTCCTGGCCAGGGAGGGCACGCCCTTTGTCCTCATGGAGCCACCGGGAGGAACCCCGCCGCTGCCGTGGAGAGGTGTCTGCCAGGGGAGGAGGGGCCACGCGCGGAGGCTCCAGGCCGGCCTGGCTCGAAGGAAAACTCCTTTTGTTCAGACACGTTCCCCTTCCTTCTCTTTGTCCCGAAGCCAGTCTCTGAACGGAGGACTTCATGTAAAACAAACACGCGTTACGTGGGAGGAACCTCGCCTTCATCAGCTGGTTCCACACCCGTGGGGACCCCGGACGGGTGCCCGGCCTCCACGCACAGGTGAGTTTTATGACAACAATAAGGGCACCCATCAGGTTCGAGGCCCCCTAGCGATCTTTTCTTAAAAGACCATCCTAAAGCCCGGCAGGCCTGTGAGCCAGGAGGTCAGGGTTCGATTCCCCATCAGGGCACATGCCCAGGTTTCAGGCTCCATCCCCAGTGTGGGGTGTGTAAGTGGCAGCCAATCAATAATTCTCACTCATCATTGATGTTTCTATCTTTCTCCCTCTCCCTTCCTCTCTGAAATCAATAAGAATATATTTAAGGAAAAAAAGACCATCCTAAGTATTTAGGGTAGCAGTTCGCAATCTCAGGCGCACAGGAGTCCCCTGGGAAGCTTGGACACATGCTAACGCCCAGGCTGCACCCCAACTAATTAAACCAGAATCTCGGGGGCTGGGCCCTTGGCCAGGGGTGGGTATGTTTTCAGTTCCCAGGATGTGACCTAGTTGAGAACCACTGATTTATGGGCGGGGGAGGGGGGGTGCGGGCACACAGCGCGTTAAATGAACAAGGTTGGATACACAGTGCGCTTGTCAGAACCTGGTGAGCACTGTGGGAACTTTCCGCAGAGGCCTGGGACCAGCCACCTGCCTCCCGGGACCTTGGACAAGGTCCTTAAACTTCCCGCCTCGCCTGCCAAAGGGAAAGCGAGGCCTCCGCCGCCTGGGATCAGACTCTTGAGGAGGCACCCGCCCTCCTGGCCAGCCTTCTCCTCTGCAGTGGCCGCCAGCGGGCAGGATGCGTGCCCCGCCCCAGGCGACCTCCCAGCCCCCCCGGGAGCCGCACTGAGGTCAGCCCCACTTCACAGTCAGGGACATCGCCTCCGGGAGGGAGCGGCTTGGCCAGGATCCCGGAGGGAGCCTCAGGCTGGGGGACCAGACCCAGCTCACACCGGCTCCTTCTCCCCTGAGGCACAGCGCGCCTCTGAGGAGCACTTAGTGCTGCTGGATGTGGGAAGCAAAGTCCATGCGCTTGGGGCAAAGGGACAACTCGGAGCAACCATCTGAGATCAGTTAAGGAAACAGAAAATTCAGAGAAGCAGCAGGTGATTCATTGAAAAAATGCTGCGGACAGTCGTTGAGCAGGTGCTGCCCGGCAGGTGCGCTCTGAAGGTCTGGGAAGCGGGCCGTGCCTCCGAGTGCTCAGCCCTCAGCTCCGGGCCCCACGTCCGTCCGTGGCCCTGCTCGGGCCGCACCAGTAAAGGCGTAACAGCCCTCCCTCCTGGGATGGATGGAGAAGGTGAGAGCGGGCGTCGGAGCAGCTGAGAGTTACCCCAGCACTGACGGCTTCCTCTGTCCCCAGGGTTGGCCCCCGCGGGCGCCGTTCCAGGGGGCGGGCCGTGAGCGAGGAGGATCGGTCTGTCTCCGGGCACACCTAGCCTGTCCGCGCCACACGCCGCTCTCCAAACATTCTCTCAATAGACCGGAGTCCAGTCAAAACTCTGCCCCGCCCGGCCGCCGTGGCTCAGTGGTTGAGCGTCCACCTATGAACCAGGAGGTCATGGTTCGATCCCTGGTCAGGGCACAGGCCCAGGTTTTAGGCTTGATCCTCAGTGTGGGGCGTGCAGGAGGCAGCCAATCAGTGATTCTCTCTCTTCATCGTTGTTTCTCTCTCTGAGAGTCTCTCCCTCTCCCTTCCTCTCTGAAATCAATGAAAATATATATTTTTAAAGCCCACAAAACTCTGCCTTTAATTGGCCCTTTCCCGGCAGTTTGCCCGCACACTTGGCACGAGCAGTTCCCCTCTGCCCCGGTGCCCGTGGGCAATGCCCGGCCAAGGAAGTGCACAGGGAGGCATTTCCTTACCCGGCGCCTGGGTTTGATTAAACAAAAGTGTCTTTTTCATCTCACCGTGTCTGGTGTCTGGAGAGACAGGCTATGGGCCTCCACGGAGCCTGGGGACCCAGCTGGCCGCCGGTGCCAGCTGAGCCACGGGGCGACCTGTGCCTCTGCCCCCTCGGGGCTGGTTGAACTTGGAGTTCTCGCGGCCAGCCAGCCAGCCGTGGAGGCGGAGTTCTGGTTTCCTGGTTCTCAGGTTCCAGCCCCCGCTGCGCTGCACGCCTGGGCAGCCAGGACCTTCCGGGAGTTTGTGAGCCACCGTCACAATGTTCACGTTTGATGTGAAGGTCTCCTTCCTCCCCCTTTAAGCTAAAGCGTCTGGCGCGAGTCTCTCTCTCCAGGATGTGAGAGTCTAACTGCAGGCAGGAGCTGCTCTGTGGTTCTCGGCGATAGGTGAGCTCCGACCCGCACACAGACACGCAACCTGGGAAGGTGCTCAAGAGGTGATTCCACCTGCAGAGCCAGGCAGACGGAATAACGGATTTAGAGAAGGACAAACTCAGGAGGGATTCTTTTTTTAAAAAATATATTTTTATTAATTTCATAGAGGAAGGGAGAAGGAGAGAGAAACAGAAACATCAATGATGAGTAAGAATCATTGATCTGCTGCCACCTGCACGCCCCCTACCAGGGATCGAGCCCGCAACCTGGGCATGTGCCCCGACCGGAATCGAACCTGGGACCCCCCAGTCCGCAGACGGACGGAGAGGAAGGATTCTTAAGCTGAGTTGCAAATGGGGGCAAAACCGGATTTTGCCCGGGGAGGAGGGCAATCAGACCCCACAGACGCTGCCCACCTGGAGGCTGCTCTTCAGGGTGAGGGTGCCTTGGGATCGCTCCAGGATTGGAATTCTTGGGAAGTGTCACCCTCAGATTCCCTCTGCTCTAAGACCGCCCTGACGATTTAGAGCAGGGGCGGGGAACGTCCGGCCCTCGGGCCGTATAAGGGCTGAGAAATCATCCGGTCTGGCCCTGCCAAGGCCTTAGGGGTGAGTTATTGGAACATTTGACCCAATTTCAGGCTAATGTTTAAGTTGATATTTTGTATGGCCAGCGAATGACGTTATAAATATCCAAATGGCCCCCCCAGCGTGGCTCAGTGGGTGAGCGCCGGCCTATGAACCAGGAGATCTCTGTTCGATTCCGGTCAAGGGCACATGCCTGGGTTGCGGGCTCGATCCCCAGGGTAGAACGTGCAGGAGGCAGCTGATCAATGATTCTCTCTCATCACTGATGTTTCGCTCTCTCTCCCTTCCTCTCTGAAATCAATAAAAATCTATTTTCAAAAGCATATCCAATGGCCCTTGGCAGGAAGAAGGGTCCCACCCTGCCTTAGAGGCATGTTGGGTCACAGGGAACGAAGTCCAACTCCCTAGAAGTCAGCTTGTGGGGGTGGTGAGGGCACTGCACTCAGGCCCCCGAAGGCCTGTCTTCTCTGATCGGGTTCTGTGTGCCCGGCCCGCCCCCGACTTTTCCCCACAGGCTGATTGAGATAGAATGTGCCTACTACCTAGTCCAACCACCAAGGGTCCGGGCCCATGGGTTTCAGCCGGATAACTGGATTGTGCAGTGGATTTACAGAGCGGTGCCACCATCCCCGTAATCTAATCTTAAAACATTTTATCGAGAGAACCCTCATGCCCATGAGCGGTCGCCCCCTGGCCGAACGCTCTTCCTTCTCCTCCCAGCGGGAGGCAGCCGCCCGTCCGTGTCCCGTGTCCGTAGGTTTGCGGATCCTGGACACGGGGTAAATGAGGTTCTGGAATGTGTGGGGTCCGGGTGGCTGGCTGGCTGCTGTCACTTCGCAGGCCATGGTGTGCGCTGGGGCTCCATCCCCCCCGTTCTTCCCTTGTCCGTTCATCGGTTCCTGGACACCTGGGTTGTCTCCGCCTTTGGCTCTTGTGAACGATGCTGCCACGAGCATTCCTGGGCAAGTTCCCGCGTGGAGAGGGCCTCGTTTCCCTTGGGAGGGCCCTAGGGGTATAATGCTGAGTTATATGGCAGCTCGAGTTTACATTTTTTGAGGAAATGCCAACGTATTTTTCAGAGTGCTGCCCACGACTTTCCCACCCGTGATGCCCGAGGGATTAAATGTCCACATTGAAGCCAAAATTGATTGTGTGTGTGAACTGGTATGTTGTCATTTTGTTTGTTTGTTTAATTTTAGAGAGGAAGGGAGAGGGATAGAGAGACAGAAACATCCATGAGAGAGGAACGGCTATCGGCTGCCTCCTGCACGCCCCCTACTGGGGACTGAGTCCACAACCGGGGCTTGTGCCTGATGGGGAATCGAACTGTGACCTCCTGGTTCATAAGTCGATGGTCAACCACTGAGCCACACCAGCTGGGCTTTTAAAAAAACCAAATTTGAGAAGTTTTCAGGCATTATTTCTATGAATATTTTTTCTCTCTGCTCCTTCCCTTTCTTATGATACTTTTCAACATCACAATCTTCATTTGGTCTTTTAAAAATAATTTCCACTTCTTTATTAACATTCTCGACTTATGAGTCGTCATTGTCATACCTTCCTTTATCTTTTAAAAATATAGTTTCCTTTGGTTTGTAAAACATATTTATAGTAGGTTCTGCTGCCGGCCCCCCACCCCCACCGCCATGTATGAGTCACACTTTCCTGTTTCTTTCCTGTTAATTGTTTTGTTGAAACAGCTGCCAAAGTATTTCTCAGAGCGGCTGCCCATCTAACGTCCCACCACCTGGGAGCTTCAGGGTTTCCACGCTGCCCCCCCTCCCGCCCCGGGCCTGGTCGTTGTAGCTGTTGTTTGTTTGGCCGTTTGTTTAAATGTTTAATTCTTACCCGATTCTGTGGCGCCTGGTACCTGGTTTGTGTGCAGTGTGCAGCTTTCGATGTCTTTGCTCAGATTTCTTTGGTTTGGTTTGGTTTGTTTAAATCATATGTTTTTATTGATTTCAAAGAGAGGAGGGGAGAGGGAGAGAGGGACAGAAATATCCCCGCTGCTGGGATTCGAGCCAGCAACCTGGGTATGTGCCCTGACCGGGAATCGAACCGTGGCCTCCTGGTTCATAGGTTGACACTCAACCACTGAGCCACACCGGCCAGGCTGTTTTGTATTCCTCACTTCGGTCTTGCTCTGACTGCGAGGAATGAGTGGGGTCCTAGGAGGACTCTTGCTGGCTGTCTCTCTCCCTTGTCTCTCTGCTCAGTGTATGGCTGGTCTGCTGTGTTGCTGGTTTCTACTAGCATCGTGCGCAAAATGTGCTTTGGGACACCGTTTCTGAGGAGCCATTTTTCCCGATGTCAGTACAGAATCACCAACAACGCAGAAAGAGCGAAGATATGCTCACCCGGGCACAGAAGCCAGTGGCAGAGCCGAGCTAAGGGAGACAGTAACATGTGCTCTCGGCAGCTGTGGGCAGGCTGGGGGTGTGCCAGCGCCTGACACAGCAAGCAGAGGGCACTGCCCACACCAGACTCCAGAAAGCTGTCAGGTGTGCCACCTGCGTCCTTTGTGCCACCCTGTCCTCTCTGTGCCCGTGGAATACGCCATTGAAGCCAACAGGTCTCTGGAAAGAAGCAAACTCAACGCAGGCAGCTTCTTCGCTGCTCGTAGAATTACACACGGACTCGGAGAGCTCCCCTCCGCCCTCCAGGCCAGGAGCAGCTCTTATCGCTCCCCACAACCTGCTCCCTGAATTCACTCACCGCTTGGGTTTGTCACTGCTGCTCCGGTTTCTCCTTTGGCCCTTTGGGGTGTGCTGTTCAGAAACAAGACCTTCGTTGGATCGTTTCTCTATAATCTAAAGAAAATGTGCTTTATCTTGTCTTTAAGGTTGAGCGTGGCCTTGGCCCTCGGAAATGCACATTTAGCTCTGCGTCATACCTGCGCACTTCACAGTGGAGGCCTTTATCCCCCAATTGTACCGCTGCCACCAACAAAGGCAGCTGTTTGCCAAACCATACAAGGAGGACCTTTGGGTGTCGCTGAGAATGAAAGTCCTTTCTGCCCTGGGCCGTCCTCCCCCTTCTCCGGTCGGGAAGGCTGTTTTTCTGCAGCCCGTGGCTCACCTGGGCATCGTATGTTCCACAGTAAGGGGGCTCCTTCTGCCGCCACCCAGAATGCATTTCACCCGCCTCCTGGCTCTGGGAGTACACCCTACCACTGTTTAGCTGTGCCACCTTGAGCAAATCACTCATGAATGGTTATATTATGAGTTCACAGGGCACAGACTCTATTCTAAGCACTTAAACATATGTTTTCTTACTCCTCATAACAATCCAATGAAGTTGGTCATTAAAAATCTCCATTTTACAAATAAAGAAAGTGAGACTCACAGTAACTTGCCCTAAACCACTGAGCCAGGTAGTAACACAGCCAGGATTTGAACCCAGGGAGTCTGGGCACCTGCACCATTGTGCCCTGTGGCCTCAGGGCGAAGTTGAATCTGAGCATCACCTGTAACGTGAGCTGGTTGACCAGATGTCTTCCAAGATCCCAAGTAGCCCGTGATGCTCAGCCTAGCTCAGGAGGAGGGCTTGGGGAGAATGAACCAAACCTCCCCGGCCTGTTCCTTACGCTGGACCGTCCCAAACCTCCCACCAGGTGCACATTCCTCAGTCGTTACCGGCAGTACCGTGGCCACTCCACGCATCTCCCGTTCCCTGGGATAGTTTTTGTGTTACACTCACTTTTTTTAATCCCTAGACCAGGGGTGGGCAAACTTTTTGACTCAAGGGCCACAGTGGGTTCTTAAACTGGACCGGAGGGCCGGAACAAAAGCATGGATGGAGTGTTTGTGTGAACTAATATAAATTCAAAGTAAACATCATTACATAAAAGGGTACGGTCTTTTTTTTTAGTTTTATTCATTTCAAATGGGCCGGATCTGGCCCCCGGGCCGTAGTTTGCCCACGGCTGCCCTAGACCCTTACCAAGGACCATGAGAAGATAAAGGGTGAATAAGGGTCTTTTACCTGACACACTGCACATCTGACGGGGCCTTTAAACTAGGAGGGTGTCCATGAGAGAGGAGAAGAGACCCCTCCATGCATCCCATCTGAGCCATGCCTGATAAGAAAGTGCCATTCTCTGGACTCCTACAATATCAGCATGTTTTTGATAATATGCGGTTTTTACTAACCTTCTCCCCAAGGCTCAATTTCAAAACAGAGACCCTCAAACAGACTCATATCCTGAGAGTGGAAAAACTGGCCCTCATTCAAAGGGTCTACATAGGAGATACCTTACTGCCCAAGCCAATGAGTGGTGGTGGTTAAAGAAGGGGAGCCTGGTCGGTGTGGCTCAGTGGTTGAGCATCGACCTATGAAACAGGAGGTCACGGTTCAATTCCCGGTCAGGGCACTTGCCCTGGTTTCGGGCTTGATCCCTAGTGTGGGGCGTGCAGGAGGCAGCCTATCAATGATTCTCATCACTGATGTTTCTATCCCTCTCTCCCTTCCCCTTCCTCTCTGAAATCAATAAAAATATATTTTTAAAAAAGAAAGAAAGAATGAGAAGGGGCCGCAGCTCCAGGTGCGGGCAGAATCCAGCTTCTTGGCCACAGGCACCAAGATGCCGAGTGGGGTTGTCCATGTTGTGCCAGGACTGTGGCTAAGACTCACAGCTAGTGGCCGAGGGGTGGGGGTGAGCATGCCCACAGGACCACCTGGAGGAAGGGCACCGTGGCACCGCCGCCTGCTGAGCGGCAGCTTCTGGAGACCTGGAAGCCACGGGGCAGGCTCCTTAGGGCAGGTAGGCTCACCCCTTCTCGCCCTCCCACTTCAGACTTCCGTTCCCGGGGCCGGGGCCGGGGTCGGAGGGGCAGGGGTGGGGTGACAGGAAGCCAGGACTGGTTTGCACAGCACTTCAGAAGTTTGTTCTTTCAGACAAGTCCCAAGAATAAAGGGAGGATTGCTAACCGAGAGAGAGCGAGCCGTGTTCCCATGAGTCAGGAGCCCTTCTGAGACCTGAGACAGGTCCTGGGACAGAGCCGGTCTCCCGGCTGTGGGCTCTGTGTGCTTATTGCTTAACTGCCACCAGAGTGCTGTTTAAACACCTGTTTAAATAGGTGCTCTGACACCCCCATAGCCTCCTCAAGGCCCCCGTTCTGTTTGCATTTCCTGGGAGTGTCAATGTTAGATAAGAAAAAAAACAAACACAAGCCTCCCGAGCCGTAAAGTAACATAACGTCTGTCTGAGAAAACGAGTCGGAAAACTTGAGATGAGCTACCCCCAAAGCCACTCCAGTCACAAGGGCCACATGCCCCCCCCACCCCCCCCAGTCTCCTAGTTTCAGAAACGCCCACAGAGGCCGCCTTGGAACAGCTGTTCCCGCAGGTGAGGGGGTCGCGGTCGGAGAGACAGATGTTGCACACCTGCCCGCGGCGGCAGCAGAATTCAGCTCTAAATCCCAGCGCCCACCCAGGGAGGAGGGCAGACAGGAAGCGCCCAGCAGGGCCCCGGCCTTGCATTCTGCGCTTTCACTTCCCTGCCGGCCGCCAGTGCGGCTCCTCTGCCGCCTCCGGGGCGCCCGCTGCCTGTCAGCAGGTCCCTCTTCCTCTCAAATCTGCCAGAAGTGGTTCCTCTTATCAGGGTGCGCGCTGACCTCTGACCCCGGCCGCGTGTGAGTGGAGAACAGAAGCTGCAGTGCTCCTGGTAGCGCCCCTCGTTGGCGCCCACCGTGGGGTCTGCAGTATTGGTGAAACGCGGCCATGTGCTCTCGGCCTGGCTTCCTGGTGCACGCAGGCGCATGCTCCTGTCCCCGGATAAGAGTCCCTGTTTGGTTTTATTTATTTACTTTTGTTAACCCTCACCCGAGAACTTTTCCCCCCATGGGTTTTTAGAGAGTGGAAGCGAGTGGGAGAGACAGAGAGAGAGAAACATCCATGTGAGAGACACACATGGATTGGTGGCCTCCCGCACACGCCCGGGGCTGGGGATGGAGCCTGCAACTGAGGTACATGCGTGCCCTTGACCGGAATCGAACCCGAGACCCTTCACTCCACGGGCCAACGCTCTAACCAATGAGCCAAAGCAGCCCGGGCTTCCTCGTTCGCTTTTAATACGGTTTCTGTTTATATTGTGATGTCTATTTATATTAGGTGGGTGGGGCAGGTAGTCGGAAACGGTAGGTGACTTACAGCATGTCTCCTGGGGAGGGAGCTTGGGCTTTGGGACCGGTCAAAGCGGTGTGGGTGTGGAGACCCATGGGCCTGGCCAGTCCTTCATCCAGAGGGGTCCGCGCTCCAGGGACCCACCAGCCCTGGTGTGCAGCACCCAGTCCCCGCACTCCGCACTCCGCCGGGCTGCGTTCCCTCGTCATCCCAGGCATCTCCTGGGCCAGAGGCACTTCAGCTCCCGCCCCCGCCCCCACACTCGGCAGCCAGCGGCCAGCCTGAGGGGACTTAAGTGCCTCCTGTGACTTAGCCACCTGCACCCTGGACGAGTCGCTTAGCACTCCATGGCTCAGCTCTCTTTTCTATAAAATTCAAATCATCATCATCATCATCATCATCATCATCATAGTGATGCATTGATGTGCCACTCAGAGCCCCCTCTCCACTGTCCACCCCTATGCAGGAGGGAGGAGGCCTGCCCGGGGCAACCAGCATCCAGTGACTGATGGACAAGCTGGTAAAAGGCCTGGTCCTCACACCCATGGGCTAAAGGGCCCTCCCATCTTCAAAACTCCCCACGGGGGGTGGGGGTGGGGGAGGGGGACTCTTCCCTCTCCCCATGTGGGAGTCTGTGCTGTGAGAATCTTTCCCCCTCCCCATGTGGCAGTCTGTACTTGTTCTTCAATAAAAAAAAAAAAAAAAAAGAACTCCCCATAGGGTCTGCTGCGGCCTCTGGGAGACTGGGTCACAGCCCACTGTCCCTGGGCCCGGTCCTGCCCCTCTGCTCCCGCCCACAGGTGCCGAGCCCAGGGGCACGCTCTCCATGCCCATCTCCACTTCAGTTGGTTTCCTGGGGACCCAACCTGCCCTTTTTCTCATAAGAGCAGGCACAGAGGGCACAGCACACAATAACTTCCCTGTTAGCACAAGCCCAAGGCGTGTCTTTTCTCTGTTTCAGATCGTTAAAAAATCCCCTCAGGCCCGCCCGGCTGGGGTGAGCGTCGACCTATGAAGGTCACGGTTCAATTCCTGGTCATGAGCAAATGCCCGGATTGCGGGCTCAATCCCGGGGGGGCGGGGGGGTGCAGGAGGCAGCCAATCAGCCAATCAGTGATTCTCATCACTGATGTTTCTATCTCTCTCTCCCTCTCCCTTCCTCTCTGAAATCAATAAAAATATTTTAAAAAACAACAAAAACACATCCTCTCAAAAGAGGCAACCACAACATGTGCTCATGTTGCCATTTTCACTAGAATGCCACCAAACAAAAACAAAAGCAAAAATTATATATCTAATCTTCAGTTTATTATTTATTTATTTTTTTAAAATATATTTTATTGATTTTTTACAGAGAGGAAGGGATAGAGAGTTAGAAACATCAATGAGAGAGAAACATCGATCAGCTGCCTCCTGCACATCTCCCACTGGGGACGCGCCCGCAACCAAGGTACATGCCCCTGACTGGAATCGAACCTGGGACCCTTGAGTCCGCAGGCTGACGCTCTATCCACTGAGCCAAACCAGTTAGGGCTCTTCAGTTTATTTAAGTGTAATTCACACACCAACCATACCATTCAACTACTTAAAGCCTTCGATTTCCACCGTGCTGTTAGCTGACAGCTCCACCATGTCACAGGACTTGCTTTTTTGTGGTGAGTGTGGACATGTTTTCATTGCACTGGGTACCTACCCAGGAGTAGAGCTGTTGAGTCGGAGGGCAAGCCTTTGTTTAATGTTGGGAGGAACTGCCGCCGTTTTCCACAGCCCCTGCGCCATGCTACATGCCCGTCAAGGGTGTGTGATGGCTGCCTCTTCCTCATACCCTCGCCAGCACTTGTTATTGCCTGTCCTCTTCTATGGTTATGGCCATCCTTCTGACGGCGCTGTCTCACTGGGGTCTTCATTTGCATTCCATCTGTATGTTGAACATCTTTTCATGTGCTTATTGGGCATCCGTATACCTTCTTTGCTGAAAGGATACTCAGGTTTTAAACAGGGTTATCTTCAATAACTTCCTTTAAATCCTCACCCGAGGATATTTTTCCATTGATTTTTAGAGAGAGTGGAAGGGAGCGGGGGAGAGAGAGAAACGTTGACTGGTTGCCTCCCACACTTGCCCCAACCCGGGTGGTGGGGGCGGAGGGGGGGTGAGCCTGCAACCGAAGTCCATACCCTTGACCAGAATGGAATCCGGGACCCTCCAGTCCGCAGGCTGACGCTCTGTCCGCTGAGCCAAACCAGCTAGGGCTTCAGTAACTTGAGTCCTTTCTCCTGTCAAAGGGGAGTGAAGACCCAGGAGAGAACACCGGCCAGGCACAGTGCCCCGCGTGGCATGGCCCTGAGGGGCTGGAGCACCTTCCTCTCGCCTTGCGGGAAGGTAAAGCCGCGGAGCCAGGCTCCATGCATGTCTGAGAGGCACGATGTGCGGCTCCCACCGCTCACCACCCCACTGTCCCCCTCGCTCCCCATTCCTTTCATTGAACCTTTTCTTCCGGGAACGATTTCCTTAATTTTCCTCCCTTTGCCAGCTGCCTCCTCTTCTGAAACTGAACTTGCAGAGCCGTTGAGGCTGATGGCAAGAGAGCCGGACACCACCGCACACAGCGGAGGCGACGCGCTAAGCCTCTGAAGGAGCCACGTGACTGGCAGCCCGGAGCTCGGTAAGAAGTAGTTACAGCGCTTAGAGGAGGAGTCCGGCTGTTAGGAGACCGGACTGCAGACGGGCAAGTTGTTGGACAGACTTCGTGACCTCTGGTCACCCAGCCTGGCCTGCGGCACGGCCCCCTTTCATTTGTAGGGGACCTAGGCCATGGCCAGGCCCCCCAAATCCAGGTGGGTGGCACCCCACTCCAGGGTGTGAAGCCTCCAGTGGGCCAGTGATCTCAGACTCGGAGGCGCGCAGGTCAACCCCGGCCGATGCCCAGGGCGGAGCGTGAACGGCGGGCACAGGTGAGGGTGTGCCCCGTTTGCCTGGCACCGTCCTAAGTCAGCACCACGCCCACGGCACCTCGGGGCGAAAATGGGTGCGTGCAGCTGCCCACCCGAAGGATTTGCTGGATTTTGCCTTGGGCGCGTGGGTAACGGGAAACTGGGAAGCCAAGGTTGCACGGGGAGGCGTGCTGGCCCGGCTCCAGGACGGCGGCGGGAGGCCCCAGGCCCCGCTCTGCAACGGGCCCGGGGAGTGTGCTGGCGGGAGCCTGGGGCACGGGAACCCGCGGGGAGTCATCTTCGTACTGAGGGTCTGGCGCGGTGCTCGGGGAGGGAACTAGGAGCCAGGCCCGGGCCGGGCAGGTCGCCAGGTCGCACCTCGAGGCGGCAGGGGCCTCGGTGTGGGAACCGATTGGTGCAGAGGCGCTGCCAGCTGGGGCTCGGCCTCCAGAGACAAACCCGGAAGCCCGGGCCCAGCCGCGACAGCGAACAGCCGCCCGAAGCCCCCACACCCGGCAGCCTCTGCGGCAGAGGCGAGAGGCGGGGCTTGCGTGGACCCAAGAGCCACTCCGCGCTTCTCATTGGACAAAGGCACTTGTCAATCCCTGAGGAAAGGCGACTGGACGAGACCGGACATCCGGGACGACCATCTTTGAGTGAAGGGCGGGGTTTGGGGCGGAGGGAGCCAATGGGAGGATGCAGTATCCAATGGCAATCAAGAGCTTCGCCTTCGCAGAGATTGGCAGATGCTCGAACCACTGAGGTGCCGCGGAGGGATACCCGCCGTGGAAAGTAAGGTTCAAACCTGTGTGTTTTGTCCCCGTGCGGGCTTCCTCCGAGTGCGCAAGTGAGCGGTTAATTAACGCGTAAATGAAGGCCCTTTCCCCAGTATCATGGCTTTCAACCAAGGCTGCGGAGTTTGGTAGGTGTTTCCTGGCATTGCCTTTTGTCTCTGGACCCATTCGGCTATACCACTCGCAAGAACGTAACCGGGCTGGGCGGCCGGCGCTGGTTTCTAAACACGGACTTAATAATGGGAAATGTGCGCTGTTAGGGGTATTAGAGCTAAAATGGATGATGGATGATGGTCAGTAGGAAACAGGAAGAGACAGAAACGGACAGTTTCTGGGGGGTGGGATGTAAGGAGCCCTTAAACACTTGAATGGATGCTCAACCTCTTTCATTAAAAAAGTGCAAATTAAAACTTCACTGAGCTAACATCCTGACCTATCAGGTTGGTAAAAATCCAAAATTTGACAAGGTACTTCGGGAAGGTCAGCGCAGAAACGCTCTGTCATGCGCTGCAAATTGGGTGGGGGTGGGGGATGGGGAAGTGACACCTGACAAAGTAACCTATGAACTTAGCTTTGACCGCCAGTCCGTTCCCAGGAATCTGCCCCGAAACACTTCCACAGAGAGGTGCGCAGTGGTATTTGAATTAGCAAGAATGGCAGCGATACAAATGCCCACTAGTAGGCAAATGGCAGAATAGACGGCAGCCATCCGCACTATAGTATTGTTATTCAGCAGACTTTGCAGCATTAAAAAGAATGAGGAAGCCAGCGGCGTTTTCCATGGCGTGATCTCCAGAGATCGTGCGTGTGGGCTGCTACTTTTAGCAAAAATAAGGACTGAAAGGCCCAAACCAAAACTAATAAAAATGGTTTACTCATAAGGAGTAGAAGTGGTGGTGGTGGAGAACCTGGTGGAAGACTCAGGAGCCGGAAATAGAGTAAAAATAAAGTGAGTTGATGGTAATAGGGGAAGAAAACAAAAGACCACAACACAACACAGAACTGTGACCGTTGGGAATGTGCTCAGCTTGGCATCGTTCTCCAGGGACCCAGTCCTGGCAGGACGGGGGGTGTGTGTGTGTGTGTGTGTGTGTGTGTGTGTGTGTGTGTGCTGGTTATCCGTCCTGGGGCCTTGCTGTTAAGGGAGGCGAGGAGCGGAGAAAGGAAATGACTTTCCCTGCTTCGAGTTCATGTAACCTCTCCTTCTACAGTGAGAAGTGGAGCCTGGCCATGGATCCCGGGCAGTGAGGGTGGTGGTGCGTCCAGATGGCGCAGGGAGAAGCAGAGCCCCTCGCTCCTGCCCTTCAGTGCCTGGTGCCACAGGCTGCCTGTGGCCTTGGAGCACAGGAGGCCCCGTCTGTCTGGGCCCAGCCGGGCGTCCACTTGCCGTCTTCCAGGCCTAGACAGCTGCCCAGGTGAACTTTGTCAAACTGTGAGTACAGGGCCGTCCTTTGGACAAGTGTATTTCTTATCATCAAATTGGGAAGAACAAAACAACTTTCAAGTGATCTGTTCTTAGAAAAACTAGTTACATTTTCAGGTTTTAAAACACTGAAAACAAGTATAAATGATCTAAAGGGTGGTGAGGGGGAGTGGAGGGGGGCGGCTGGAGGGGAGCTGTGTGTGGAGCTCGCAGCAAGCTTGCCCTGGGCTTTAGGCAGCTCTTCAGGCTGCTCAGAGCGCACGTTTCCTTCAGTACAGCCCCTGGGAAAGGCAGCGACTTTAAGGGCAGGAAGCGAGGAGACACTTCATTTTGTCCGATGTTGGCAGGTACTAGAGACTTAGAGGGAAGGAGGGGGCCTGAAAAGTCTCCAGCAAAGAGAGTTTGGTGAACAGTTTAACCCACGGCAGGTGTGTGATGGGTGACAAGCCACAGCTGTGTGTGTGAGCGCCTCGGAGCAGGGCTCCAGAGTGGGGCGGTGACGGAGTGAAGAAGGGGGGCGGCAGGACCTCAGCGGCTCGGAGAGGCTGCTCTTGCTGGAGGACACTGCGCCCGGGAAGTCTCTGAACCTCCAGGCCTGGAGAGCTCCATTCCGCTGGCTCCTGGGCCCTGCCTGGCAGTGACACCCTGGCGGTGGCCTGCCGTGGCCTGGCTTGTGGAAGTCACCCTGTTTTTTCTCCCTACCTTCTGCTGTTTTGTGGCCCTAATGGGGTGAATTTGTCTTCCTTTCCACACTTGTGAAGGAACGGGTGTTTCCTCTTGGTTGCAAATTGCAGGGTGGGATGCTATCTTATGGTTGTGTTAAAGTTTTTACCAGGAAACTTCTAAGAATGGGCTCGTTATTTGGAAGGTACTTTGATTTTCTTGACCTGTAGCAATACTGATATCTGGGGGGACATGGGGGTGTCAGTTTGAAATGGGTTTTAGCCAAGCTGATATGGCTCAGTGGTTGAGCATTGACCCATGAACCAGGAGGTCACCGGTTCAATTCCTGGTCAGCGCACATGCCTAGATTGCAGGCTCGGTCCCCAGTAGGAGGCATACAGGAGGCAGCAGATCAATGGTTTTCTCTCATCGTTGATGTTTCTATCTCTCCCTCTCCCTCCCTCTCTGAAATCAATAAAAATATATTTAAAAAAAGAAATGAGTTTTGTTTTAAGAGGACTCTTCTGGCCACAAATGGACTTGATGGTGTCCCAGTGAGGCAGCGAAGGACAGGGGGCAGGAGGAGAGGAAAGGGAAGTACAGTGCCACCAGGGGCAGTGCCACCTGCAGTGCAGCCCGGAGACCTGCCTGCTGTGTGCGTTCAGGGAATAGCGAGATAAAACCACGTAAGTGGGTCCTTGAGACCCCAGAAAGGGGACAAACAATTCTCAAATCATAAAATTTTTAAAAGCTTGGCAAAAAAGATAAAAATAATTTTTAAGAGTAAAAAGCACTGACATTTGAGTATAACCCCGGGCGAGAGAGCAGCCCGCCCGCCATGCCTACTGTCAGCAAAGAAGCCAAAGGAATTCCAGCAGCAGGTGGAGGAGGCCCGAGAACGGGTCTAGCGACGGGAGATGAGAGGAGGTGCCTGTCCCAGCGTTGCTGACTTCAGGGCCTCAATATGCCCTGGCCTCTTTTAATTCTGTGTGTTGATTTCGTTTTATTCCAGCAAATAAAAAATATAAGAACATCATGGCTTCTTCCTAACTCACTTGGCTCTGAAATGTTCCGCCGGCGGGGAGATCAGACACAGCCTGCGCCCCCCAGAAATGCTCCCATGAGGGGCCCCCGACTGTTCTGAGGTTTTATTGACTTTATGTTTTAGCGTTTTCTTGAATGCTGCCTGGGAGGTTCCTCCCCTGTGCCGTGCCTTCTTCTCTAAAGCGCTTTCACCTCCCTGAAGGCAGGCGCGTGCCCAGGGTTTGTGTCTTCTGTCTGTTGTGTCTGGCATAGTGCCAGGTGCTTTATAAGGTGCTTAGTTATACGTAAAGTCAGTCTCATGCTTACGTGAGGGAAATGCTGAGAGGGGCTTAACCCTGAGACGGTTGCTTTGTTCCAGGATGGACAGTGGGGTTGAATTAGCCTCTTTGCTGAAAGAGTGCTCCCCCACTGCTTGCTTCCCTACAGTCACAGAAGCTTCCAGAAGTCCTTCTAAGGCAGAGTGAGCGTGTAGTGTTACCAGACTGGACATGCAGGCCGCAGCCCTGATACACATCTTCCCCCAGCACCAGGGATCCTTCCACATGTGTGCGGGGGGCTGAGCCTTCAGGTCAACCCTCCTGGGCCACGTCTGCCCTGGGGCTGCGTGGAGGGTTCAGTCGGGAGTGGAAGACAGTCTGGGAGAGTTACCTGTGTAACAGCTGGAGCCTCTGGAACCTGAAGGGTTACCTATGGAACAGCTGGGGCCTGGGAGGGTTACCTATGGACCAGCTGGAGCCTGGGAGGGTTACCTATGGACCAGCTGGAGCCTGAAGGGTTACCTATGGAACAGCTGGGGCCTGGAGGGTTACCTATGGACCAGCTGGAGCCTCTGGAACCTGAAGGGTTACCTATGGGACAGCTGGGGCCTGGGAGGGTTACCTATGGAACAGCTGGGGCCTGGGAGGGTTACCTATGGGACAGCTGGGGCCTGGGAGGGTTACCTATGGAACAGCTGGGGCCTGGGAGGGTTACCTATGGGACAGCTGGGGCCTCACCCATGGGCAGAAGCCAGAGGAGCCGGGCCTTTCTCCCCTGAACACCACAGTCCTGATTCCTGTAACATAACAGAGGCTGCGAGGACTGAGCAGATCTGTACATGATGAACCTCTTCCTACGAAAGTCGACGTGACAAGGGCTGGTGTCGGGTCAGGCAGCGTCACGGCACAGCAGTGGGGACGCGTCGCCGGGCGGAGGTGGCAGCCTACATGTCGTAGAGCCGGAGCTGCTCCTGCACGTCGCCGTGGGACATCTCGCCGAACGTCTCCTTGTTGTCCTCCATGAGCTTGAAGATGGCCGCCAGCTGCTCTTTCTGAACTCTGCCGGGAGAAAGGACACAGGCGGGGAGAGCAGTGAGCCTCGGGGGCCGGGGAGCCCTCCGGGGGCAGGGAGTGCTGCGCGAGCATCCAGAACAGCAGAAAACTCAACTCCAACCAGCCCACTCAGAACACAGGGCGGTGTGGTCTAGACTAGAGGACTCAGCTAGAGGGTTCTAAACACGACCTGAATCTTGGGGCTACCCTGGAGATTTGGGGACCCCCAAGTTATGGCTCGGGTTCTCAGTGCTTGATTTCCCCGGAACCGCCTTTTGCTGCTGACCACACATCTCAGTGAGGCGAGGAGGAAGAAGGTGGGTCCCACGAAGGGCTGGAGGTTCTGTGCGGAAATGTGTTAGAAGCAGCCTTCGTGTAGAGGAGCCAGAAGCGAGGAGAAAGCACATTGTGGGCTGGGGAGTGGGGGAGTGTAGATGTGCATGGCCAAGGGCAAGGGGTGAGGGTGGGGTTCCGCTGCTCAGAGGAAGGGGCGCCTCTCTGATTTGCATAGACACCTTATGGCCTGTGGGTCCCTGCCCCTCAGGTGTGGCTGGAGATCGGCTTTGTTTATGACACTCAGGCTGCTATCTGCCCAGCGCAGCTGCAGACATGAAAGGGTGTGAAACTGCAGCGAAACCCAGGGAACAGTTTGGTTGTTTGTTCTGCCTGGTTTGCTGTGCTGTTGGCATGACCGGGTGCTGTGTGCTGGCACCGGCTCGCTGCTCTGGCTTCGGGCCTCTGTAATTCCTCCCTCCACACCACACCACCAGCTTGGCGTCGGTCCCCTTGAGAATGTCAGCCAAGTGTCAGGTGGGGCCGCAGCACCTCCCTGCAGCCGGGCTGCTGTCATCACTGCAGGTCCGGCCGGGCACGGCTTGGGCACAGCCTCCCGCACCGTGGCCTGCAGACACAGCACCGCCTGCAGGGCCGGCACCCCATGCTGCTGGGCAGGGGTGCGACGGCTTGTCTTACACTTGTCCTAACACATCCCTTCTGCAAGGACCACGTCTCCCCACCCAGTGGTTCTGACCGGAGTGGCACCGGGAGGCTGGAGTACTGCAGTCCCCAGTGCCAGCCTCTGTGCCACCCGGGAAAGTAATTCCCAGTGTTTCCTGTGGAGGAGAGGGAGCCTCTGCCAGGGCCCTGCGCCTGCCGCCTGAAGAAAGGGCAGCACTGGGCATTGGAAGGGTGTGTACTGAGCTCCTGGGATGGACTTATCAGATGTACGTGTGGGCACCCCCAGTGAACGCAAATGCGCCCGTGTTTCGAGGGCCGTGACACTTGCGTCCTGTTAACAGGGTGAGTGCCAGGCATCAACATGAGAGAAAGCTCAAGTTTTAAGGGGTTCAGAGGAGATTATCTTTTAAAACAAGCAAAAGTGAAAAAACAGGCAGTAATCAAGATCATCTACTCCGAGTTTATTGGACTGAACAGAGGCTGAAACGCAGGTCCGCGCCGTCAGCAGGACGTGAGGCCTGGTGCCCACGCAGACAGACTGAGGTAACTGACCTGGAGGGAGTCCGACTGCTTATTGTATCAGCAGCTCCCAGCCTGGACAGGACACTGCTATGGCTGTGTGGGCCCCGTGTGCCCACAAGAGGACATCTGTCGTCCCGTGGCTCTGGCTGTGGTCGCTGCCTGTTCTGCCCTCGGCCCTGAACCTAAAGCATCAGGTCCAGAGGAGAAGGGCCCTGGGAACGGGACATGCCCGGGGGCCGACACTGGACATTTACTTCCCAGCCTTCCATTAAATGGAAAAGGTTTTCCTATTAACTTATTGCTTTAAAAAAATGTTTTAACCTACACATCTAAAGACTGTAGACTAGTTTGGCCTGGTATAAATACTGTCACATATAAAACTCCAGGAAACCAACCTGATTACCGGGTGAAGCTCTAACGCATCTCGGAAACTTTCTAGGAAAAGGCAAAATCGAGGAGAAATCTATTTGAAGCAAATACTTATTACTGCTTCAGCCAAAGCAAAGGAGGCGACGCGGCTGAGCTGGTAAGAACATCAGTGAAAAGGCCTCGAGCAACAAGAGGGCCGATGGAAGCCTCCTCAGAGGGAACAAGGGGGACGGTAAGCCAATAGCCAGCCCTTGCTTTGCTGCCTGGTCATCCATACAGCGTCTGTCACCCCCAGCAACTTCGCCAGACAGACGGAGAGCAAGAGGGAAGTGGCCCCAAGGCAGCGGGCCATCCCGACCCTGCTGGGAGCATGGCAGCTCGCCCTGTTCGTCCTCGGTCACACCCGAGAGGCCTGCAGGAAGACGACAGGTTGTACAGGGATGGCCTTGTATTGTACAGGGGTGGCCTTGTGACTGTCTCAGGGGTGCAGGTGTGTGGCGCAGGCAGGGCTGAGCGAAAAGCAAAATCGGTGTGCCCCTTAGCGTAACAAAGCAAGCCACCCAAGCCCGGAGGAGGCCTCACACCCTGAGCAAAGGCCAAAGGCCGCCCAGGGTCCGCAGCCGGGGGAGGCCCGCGGAGGGTCTGGTCCCCGCGGGGCAGGCAAGATGCACTGGGAGCCACGGCTGCTCTCTGGGGTCATTTTCTCTCTCCAGCTTTTAAGCTGCCAAAGGAAAAGCCTTTAGGAGGGCGCTAAGGGCAGCTTCATTCTTCGGTTCTGTGAAGAGAAACGGAGAGAAGATCATTGATGTCACCCATTGCATCGTCCGAGTCAATACCGTGGAGAGGAGGGGAGTGGGGTGAGGAAGGGTGTTTGGAATTACAGAGGCCGCTGGACGCTGGCTTCTCAGACAATGGAGGGCAGTTCACCGCTCCGCACCTTCAGCAAGATAGTCTGTTCCCCAGCCGGTGGGACCCCGCACAGGACCCCGCATGGAGCCCAACCGCCCGCCAGCCCCCTAGCGAGTCTGCGAGGCATTTGGTAGTTGAGGGAGGGAGGCAGGCCGGGCACCCGGCACTTTCGATCGTGGCCTGTGGCTGCGCTGGGATGTCCTGCGATGCTGGATTGCTTCCTAGTCCCACCAACTGGGTGCTGTCCCCTCTGGGGACACTGGCAGCTTAGGACTCCTGCTCCCCCAGCTGAGGCCAACAGTGTGCCCCCTTTTCTAAATGACACAGGGAAACAGACACTGGGGGAAGGCAGGGACCTGATTTTTGTCCTCTGGCGCCCTCTTCAGGTCAGAGTCTGCAGTTTCTAGAATTCACACCCATGGGCACGTCCGGCAGCAGAGACTAGAATATCCCACAGCTGGGCTCCTCCGCCTCCTCCCCCCGCCCATTGTGCTGCAAACTCTTCCACTGGAGTCGCGTCCATTCCAGCGCCGGCCGGCCGTCCTGCGGACCTTCCGAATGGAGCAGCGCTGGGTCCCGGTCCTCAGCTATCAGCCAGCCTGGCCTACAGCCCAGGCCCACTTTTCCTCTGGCCCAGAGATGGGAAGAGCGGGTGGTGTGCAAGGAGGGGAGTGGATGGTGGTACTTCGTCTTTTTCCTGCCAAATTGGGAGCCAGCCAAGCCCACAGCTTCCCTAGCTCTGGGGTGAGGGGGACGTCTTGCTGGGGGGTACAGTCACCAGCCTGCACACCCACCCTCCGGCCACACTCGGGGGATGTGGCACCTCCCCGAGAAGCGGTGGGAGCCAGCCAGGCAGCGGCAGGCCCCAGAGGACAAGGAGGAGGAGGAGGAGGAGGGCAGAGACAAAGCAGGTCTTCTTAAGCAGCAGCTGCCTCTGGGTGTGCGAAACCTCACCACTTCCCGCCCCTGGGGCAGAGGAATCCCAAGGGAGGAGCAGGTCTGGGTCCCTTGCTTTCCGTCCTGCTTCCTAAGGGCCGTTCCCTGAAAACTTGTAAACTGAGGCTTCCAGGGCTTGCTAGGTCATGTGACCATGAACGACTCGGTTCTAGATACTGTATGTTGGCTGAGTTGATACCTTAAAGCAGTGATGGCGAACCTATGACATGCTTGTCAGAGGTGACACGTGAACTCATTTTTTTGGTTGATTTTTCTTTATATAAAATAAATATCAAAAATATAAGTCTTTGTTTTACTATGGTTGCAAATATCAAAAAATTTCTATATGTGACACGGCACCAGAGTTAAGTTAGGGTTTTTAAAAATGCTGACATGCCAAGCTCAAAAGGTTCGCCATCACTGCCTTAAAGCCAGGGGGTTGCAGTATTTACTGTTCACTGGCCTGCAACTTGACTGGGACCCTGAGTGCCAGGGGAGGAGTTAGAGACGGGCAGAGTTTGGTCGTAGGAATTCGGCGAGCAAAGACGAGAGCATCTTTTCCCTGAGCGGACCGACAATCACATGCATGTATTGTTCATACCGAGGCTCCTGGGGCAGTTTTCTGGGCTCAGCTGGGGCCGCAGCTGCCTCACGCCCATCAGTTCAGTCCCCACCAGAACTATCTTGCTGTAGATGAAAAGGCAAAGCCAGACGTTCCAGCCTCTGCAACCCAAGCATCGCCATGCCCGGAACAGAAGCAGGTGTGAGAGGGGTGGGCACCCAGGGGCCCCACACGGGGCGCAGGAGCTGACCACATGCAGGGCAGGAGGAGCAAGCAGATGCCACAGGCAGACTCATGGGACAGCCACAGGGAGCGTGCTGGGCGGGCAGGGATGAAATGAGCATGAACTCCCCCCACCCTGGGAGGAACCCTGTTCAAGGACCACGAGCTCCACCTGACCCTCTTCAACTCAGGCTGCCCCCGTGGTCACCCCACCCCACAGAGTACGAGGCGTGAGTCGGCGATCCAGAGACCACTGATCAGGGGGGAGACCCTCCTGGGCAACGCAGTCCGCTGCCTGAAAGTAACGGAGGGACCTCCCTCCCCTTCCCCAGGCCCCAGCTCGGGGACCCAGCCAGTGCAGCCTGACACCTCCCCCCAGGCCTGCGTGATGGTCCCTCCCACCTGCAGTGCACACGCCTGAGGTCAGGTCCTGCCACAGCCTCTGTCCGTGGGACCTTCGAGGGACCACAGGTGTGCCAGCCCCTCTCCCTAACCCACGTGGCCTCTGCTGCTTCTGGTAGCTCCGGCCCTGCAGGCAGAGGGGCCGGCCGCTCCACCGCCCGGCCTAGTGCCAACAGCTGTGGCCGCCAGCCTCGCTCTGGCCATGGAAGCCTGCCTGTCCTGCGACGCCCCTTCTCTGGGGAGGACCAAAGCCCTGCGGCCCCCACCAGAGGGCGCCAGCCCCCCACCGGCTGGGCCAGGAGGCCCGTTCGCCAAAGAACGGAGAGCGGAGGCCTGGTGCCTAGCACGTGTTCCCTGGCGATGAAGGCGGCGGAGGAGGGGTTAGACCACTCAGTCGTTTGGGGGACACATTAACAGATGAGGGGAGCACCCCTAGTCTAAGCAGTCAGTCTCCTTACCAAAAGGATTTGCTTGCTACAGGGAAGTGAGGTCAGAGGTCAGCTCAATCCTGAAATATAAAGCCAGCACACGGGTCACCAGAGGCCGAGTCCTCCCTCGTCCTTGTCCTCGTCCTCGCAGGGAGGGTGGAGGCTCCCAGGCCACCTTCCCCCTGGAGGGGCTCCTCCCCGCCAGGACCGCCCAGAGGGGAAGTGGGGGTGCCCCGGGCGGAGTGGCTTTGACTTGGATGGATGTGGGTGGCTGGTGAGAGTGATGAACGGTGAGTGCCCTGGGGCCTCTGGGTGCTGGGGAGCGGGGTGGTGGCCCAAGCCCCACGGGTGCCGGTTAGACTCCTGCCCGACAAAGGACTCCAGGCCACAGGCTACCCGAGCGCGTGGGGACGCTGGGCTCAGGGTCAGCCTGTCTCTCCTCAGCCTCCTGCAGGGCGGGCTGGACAGGAAAGGCCCTGGCAGGGACCCTGGGTGTGCGGTGGGGCCGCCGTGTGTGTGTGTGTGTGTGTGTGTGTGTGTGTGTGTGTGTGTCTCGGGGGAGCTCAATTCTAAAAACGAGGAGGCTGCGCCTGTGCGGTCGCCTGGGCTCCCCCGAGCAGAACAGATAAACATGCCTGTGGGCGCTGGGCTCGGAGGAGGCTGGGCGGCGGGCGCTGCCGAGTGATGAGCGGGAAGAATCCCGCTCTGCCCGGGTGATGGATGGGTTTTGTCATGAACTCTGCGGGTGAGTGAACAGCCGGATCTGCTCCAGGCCCTCCCCTGGCATCTCTTTTTCTTTTCTCTTTTCTGTGGGGGGAGGGTGGGTGCAGGAATGGGCTCAGCATCCTCCCCCCAGTGCCCCAAGGGGACTGTCTCCGGGGGCAACCGAGCCCCTCACATGAGGAGAGAACCCCTCCCATGACCATGGAGACGTCAGAGTGGGTGCAGCGCACAGGGGCGGCCTCCTAGGAGAGGGTCCGGGTGAGACACGGCCGCCTCCCCGCCCCCCCCCCCCCCAGATGCCAGGAGAGCTGAGCCCCAGGAGGGCCGCCTACCTCTGCTCCTCCTCCAGCTCCTCCTTGGTCATCATCCTCTTGTACTGGCTGCCGCGCAGCTTCCCGGGGCTGTACTTGAAGAAGGCCTCTCCTCCTGCAGGGGACAGAGGGTGAGCGCCAGAGCCCCCCCCTTCAAAAAGGGGCAGAGGCCCCTGCACACAGTGCCGGCCCGGGTCCAGCCCGGCCCCCCCTCGCCTGCACTCAGGCCTCCCACACCCTCCACGACAGCCCACAGCCACGTAGGAGCTTTCAGGAGCGGGAAACGGGCACCTGGACAAAAAGCAGCCAGCCAGGGAGAAGGCCCCCCCTCCTCGAATAATACGGCTCCTCCCCGGACCAGGCTGAGCTGCTGTGAGGCCTCTCCCCTCCTCTGAGGCCCCCTCCCCATTACAGTCAGCGGAGGGAGCTCATCTCTGGGAAGCAGGCTGAGCTGAGGCGCTGGGCTCCCTGCTCTCCTTGGCCCCAGGCCCGGCACAGGGACCGCCCGCCAAGGCCCTCCATCTAGTCTCCCGGACTTGGGGTCCATGCCCTGCATCCAGGGTGTCATGTTGGCCAGGCTCATTGTCTCTGTGCCACAGCTGCTTTCAGAAGAACAAAAGGGCTCTAGCTGGTTTGGCCCAGTGGATCCTGAGGACTGAAGGGTTGTGGGTTCAATTCCTGGTCAGGGCACATGCCCAGGTTGCAGGAAGCAGCCAATCAACGCTTCTCTCTCATCATTGATATTTCTCTCTTTCTCTCTCTCTCTCTCTCTCCCCCTCTCCCTCTCCCTCCCCCTTCCCTTCCCCCTCTCCCTCTCCCTCTCCCTCTCTCTCCCTTCCTCTCTGAAATCAATCAAAATATATATATATACTAGAGGCCCGGTGCAGGGATTCATGCACCAGTGGGGTTCTTCGGCCTGGCCTGCAGGGATCAGGCCAGAACCGGCTCTCTGGTTCCAGGTGTGTCACCTGAACCACAGCTGCCAAGTCACTGCAGCTCAGCAGCTCCTGTGTTGAGCTTCTGCCCCCTGGTGGTCAGTCTGCATCATAGCTACTGGAAGGGGGGGTTGTCCCTCAGCCTGGCCTGCACCCTCTTACAGTCCAGGAGCCCTCGGGGGATATACAACTGCCGCAGAGGCGGGAGAGGCTCCCACCACCACTGCTGCGCTCACCAGCCATGAGTCCGGCTTCTGGCTGAGCAGCGCTCCCCCTTTGGGAGCACACTGACCACCAGGGGGCAGCTCCTGCATTGAGCATCTGACCCCTGGTGGTCAGTGCACATCATAGCAACCGGTCATTCTGCCGTTCGTTCAATTTGCACATTAGCCTTTTATTATATAGGATACTAGTAGCCCTGCGCACGAATCCATGCGCCAGTAGCTTGCTACCGCCCTCCTGTAGCTCCCCCCACCCCCCTCATTAGCTTGCTGCCCTGCCCTCTCCTGTAGCTCTCCGCCCACTGCCCCACCCCCCTGTAGCTCTCCGCCCACTACCCTGCCCTCCTGTAGCTCCCCCCACCCCCCCTCATTAGCTTGCTGCCCTGCCTCCTCCTGTAGCTCTCCACTGCCTGCTTGTAGCCAGTAGCTCACTGCCCCACCCTCCCGCTGATCGCTGATCCGGTCGTTACACCAACGCGTAAGGACCATTTGTTCACTGCATCTTCACTACATAGGAGACATGTATGAAAGAACAAAGGGGCAGCTCTCCAGGCCTGAGGGGGGGGACTCCGAGACATGGAGCAAAGGCAGGTGGTGACACTCATGCGGCACAGCCGAGGGCTGCAGGGCAGAGGAGGCGGTGAGTGTCCAGGAGGAGGGAGCCCTGTTGGGGAGCAGCGCCCTCATGGGGGGGGCGCTTCAGCCCTCAGGCCTGTGCATGGCCTCTGGGCCGCAGGGGACAAGGCTGAAAGGCTGGTCTTATCGAATTCCCAGGAGTGAGCACAGACTTGAGTGCGGAACGGCCAGCAAACCCCTCCCACACGTGTATTCCTTTCGGTTCT
>NW_005872023.1:100755-101769 GCF_000147115.1 Myotis lucifugus
TTTCCGTGCCTCGTGGTCACACAGGCGCATGGTGGGCCCCGAGGGATGGAGAGCTCCGGCTCTCAGGCTCTCTCTGGGCCAATCAGGAAGGTCTGGGTGCGACCTCAGAACCCAGTCCCCATGCTGTGGGGTCGGCCGCCTCTCCCCAGCACGCTTAGGAGGTGAGGCTCTAGGAGCTCCGGCCGCCCCCCCCCTCCCCACTGCCCGGAGGCTGAGGCCTCTCCTTAGGAGAGCAGTTACTATTTCTGCGTTCATTCACCAGACAGAGAGACTGTCCTGGGTGCTGGGGCCAGGGCCGTGAGTAAAGCACAGCGAACAACGATAAGTAACTCAATGTCGAGTTTACAACTGGTCCTGAACGCTCAGCAGAAAGACCGCAGCGGAGCGGGAGGGGGAGGGGAGGGGGCAGGCTGCCTGGCATCTACCGGGAGGGGTAGGGAGGGCTTTGTAGAGTCCGCACAGCAAGGAGCCCTGAGATGGGGCCGGGGGCCTGGCTCTTCCTCCCGATGAGAGACAGGGCGACGCCCTCCCTTCTCGGTGGGGTCCCCACCCCCATAGCCGGCCCTTCCCTCCGGGCTGAGCTCCTAAAGGCCCAGAAAGCTCACGGCGCAGGGTCTGGACGCAGGGCTCTGGGGCCCTGGGAACTCCGCTGCGTAATTCGGGGCCCCTGTGTGAGGGGCCTGAGTCTGTGGCACCAAGAAAGCGCGACCAGCCTGCCCCGGGCAGCACCCCCTGAGCTGCAGACTCCGAGCGAGCTGGCCGCCCATGCTGCCTGTGAGCCTCAAAAAGAGGCGACAAAGAAGCCGATTAACCTCCAGGCGAGGCCACTGCGCTGCTGTTTAGAGAAATAAAACAAAAAGTGCTGCCAGCTGGGCGCTGCTCAAGGCTTCAGGTCATGGGGCAGGTCTGATTAGGGTTGTTTTCCAGGCCACAGAGACTTGCAGAGGTTTTCACGTGATCACATGCATGTACCAAACTTCCCATGTTGCTGGATCAGGAGGGCTCCGTGCGACC
>NW_005872023.1:111945-113740 GCF_000147115.1 Myotis lucifugus
GCCTGGCGTCAGTGCGGCGAGCGCGTGGCTGCGCCTGCCCCGGGCGGAAAGGGCCGGTCGAAGCCACCCACCGGGACCTGCCTTCTCCCAAAGCGCAGTGTGGCTGGGGCTGCTTCGGGAACAGCGGGAGCCCCGCGTTAGGTACCATCTGCAGAGGCGGGGGCCTGGAGGACCCACATAGGGGGGCGCCACTAGTGGGCATTTTAACTCTCAGCCCAGAGCTGCCACTGGGCGGGAAGGGCCGCGGTGTAGGCACAGGAGGAGGCTGGTTGGGAGCAAGGGCAGCCTGAGGCCGGCTCACCTCTCCGCTCCCCGGGGCTGGGTGCAGGCAGAAACCCCAAACGCAGGGCAAACCCCAGCTGCCCGCCATGGAAGGCCTGTTCCCTGCAGAGCACAGCTCCCATCACCAGAACCCTGTCCAGCCGGGACGCACACAGCAGCCTCCGCAGAATCCACTCTAGTGACACTGAGTCACTCACTCCTCAAGCAAAGCACAGCTGGGAGAAGGTCGGGTGGTCAGAAAGCCTCTCCTCCCCGCCCCCGCCCCCCAGGTTGTCTCCCGTGTAAACCATTGTGTCCCGTGAACTTCAGAGCGGGCCCTGTGCGCACGCAGACAGCACCGAAGCCGCTGGCTCTCGCTTTCTACCTCCCGGCCATCCTCCCGTCCAAGAACGGGAGCTGGAGTGAGACCAGGCCATCTGATCAGACGGGGCCCTCGGGGCCAGCCTGGAGGGCCCAAGGGGTTGGAAGCCTGGGACGTGCCCGGGACGGGACGAAGGTTTCCAATCTGAAGAGGAGCTTGGGAAAGGGTACGGTGCTGGGGGCGAGGGCAGGCGCGACACCAGGCACCTCTCCGCATGCCCGAGCCAGGCCAGGCGGGAGCTGTGTGGGCCGAGCTGGCAGGCAGGGCGGGCGGGCGCTCAGCTGGCCGCAGCTTGATCTTGCACGGGCGGCACGTCTGCTACCCGGGAGCCGTGCCCAGGCGCAGGTGCAGTGTGACAGCGACAGCGAGGGCGGCCGCGATTGTCCGGGCGCTGCGCTCAGTCCCACCCCCTGCAGCGTGACATCACCCACCCCGGCCTCCGGAATGCACTGGCCTAAGAAGGAAAGGAAAGGCTCCAGTCCTTTCTTTCTCTCCGAGTGTCACGCTTTTCCACAAGCATCTCGTGCTCCTTGAAACAAACCACTTGCACGTGGATTTGGGCACCGCGGGCGGGAGGGGTCGGGGGTGGGGCGTGCGTCCCGGGAGTGGAGCCGAGCGAAGCGGCGACCGTGCGGGGAGCGGGGCTGGGGAGGCGGGAGGAGGAAAGCAGCCCGACAACAACACAACTCCGACGGGCTCGTCCCCGGGAGGCACTTTCCGGGGGGATGTGAGTTCGCCCGGCGACCGCCCTTCCCGCCGGCCGCGGGCTCTGTCCTGCGGGGACCGCCCGTCCCGAGGCCGGGGGCGCGGTTCCTGGCTCCGCGTGGGCCGCAGGGGCCGCGGCGCCGGGAGGGACCGGACCGGATGGGGAGGGGCGCTTGGGGCCGGGCCATACCTGCTTCTCCGCGGCGGCCTGTTCTTCCCCCGGCTCCGCGGTCTCCCCCGGCTCCTGGTGCGCGACCGCGTTCTCCGTGGCTGCAGGGCCGGGCGGCGCCGAGGGTGCCCTGGCCGCGGTCGGGGGCGCGAGCTCCGGGTCCTCGCGAGCGGGTCCGAGCTCGCGGCCGGTCGGTGCCGCAACAGCAGCCAGGCCAGCAGCAGCGCTAGCGCCGTGGTCAGTGCGGTCAGTGCGGCCAGCAGCTCGCCAGCGCCTCC
>NW_005872023.1:114122-115351 GCF_000147115.1 Myotis lucifugus
CAGCGGTTCATCTAGAGGATTTGGAGATGTAAGTGCCAGTTTGGGCCGAGGAAAGCCAGGGAGCCCATGGAAACTGGCCTGGCCTTCCTGTGGGACAGTGAGACCACAGCCACTTGCTGAGCTGGTGGACAGCGCTGCGTTCCTGGGGCGGCCTCACCCGCGTTCGCAGAGGCGTTTCCAGCTCCTGCCGGTGAATGCCCTCCCGGTGGCCCCGGCGCCTTCAGCACAGAGCCCGCCGCCCGCAGACAGGCTTCTGGAACTCAGCTCCAATGGCTTGGGGTCCACTCCGTTCCGGTTCATCGCTGCATAATTCTGATGCCTGGGAGGCGGAGTGAGGGAGAGGAAGCCCACTGCTCTATTTCTCCAGGGTAAGTTTGCTATGAATATGTTGTTACCAAAAACATGACTTCTTTACCCTCCCAACTCCCCACAGTTGCTATTTTCAATAAACACAGCTCGGGCGAGGCTGTCAGGGTCCATGGCAAACACAAAGCCTAAAGCTGCAAAAAACAAGGTCCCGGCTTTTGCTGAGGAAGCATTTCATGCTGTTGGAAAAACTAGCCGACATCTGACTGAGCCAAGATGCCAGCCGGATGCTTCCTTTAAACCGAAGGCGTGAGAAACAGGATCCCGCTGCAGGGTGAGCGTGGCCCTGCTGCACCCCTGACATTCAGGGCCGGGGACGGGGAGAGTGAGAAACAGACTCCACATGGAACCACGGGCAGCGAGCACACGTGGCACCGTACCTGTGGAACGGCCACACACCACTCAGGGCATCGAAGCTGCCAATATGCCTGCTCCCAGGCAGCACTCCTTAGAGCATGTGCACAGCTCCGGTTCCACCCGACTCCCGCCCAACGGCCTAACTCCGCCAGCGCGGAACCGCCAATGAGATTGCAAAGCACTTATGCCAGCAACTTGCTGGCCGACCCTGACATGCCTTTCGCTAATTTACAGAGAAGCCACGGCTAAGCTACGCATCAGCTAGAATGGTAATCATGTTCTTTACGACGATTTCATACACTTGTGAGCAGTAAGGACTTCTGTGCGCGGCGTTACCGACCCCGACCAGCGGCCGTGGGGCACCAAGCACACAGCGGCCCGTGCGCTGGGCCGACAGCGCCTGGCACTCCAGCAGGTGCTGAATGCTCGAATGATTAATAAATGGGCAAAGTGGGAACCATGTTCTGGTTTGGAGGCTCTCAGAGAGTCACCCTGAGCATCGCAGT
>NW_005872023.1:115955-129434 GCF_000147115.1 Myotis lucifugus
CTCCTTTGTCCCCACCTCATCCCTGACCCGTTAATTCCAGATGTTGTTTATCAAAAAGGAATCACTTTGGCACCTGGGGAAAAAAACAGGGTGGCTAATCTCTCAAGTTCATATTGCTGCTGCCGTCCCAGCCCTGCACGTCTCAGCACTGACTCTCAGCACTGACCGGCTACCATGCCCTCTGGCGGCAAACAGCCTTCTGCTTTTGTTTTCTTTCCATTGACTTTGGGAGAGGAGCAGCTGTATGATTGTGAGAGGGCGAGTGTGAGAGCAGGATAGCAGTTTTGGGGGAAAGATCAAGGCATCCTGAGGATGGCAAGAAAAGTTCTTTAAAAAGGAGAAAACAAAACAAAAATAAAAAGGAGGCGGCACACCATTCAAATAATAGGAGACTATGGCCTCAGGGTGTGCATTCACTGTCCTCCACACACAGAAGTGGCCACCCTGCCTGGTGGGGGAGGGGAGCGCAGCACCAGGGCAGGGAGCCTGCAGTGTTCCGGTCACCTGACTCGGCCGGAGCTGCTGCTTCTGACCCGCAAAGCAGCCTGGCCAAGTGGGAAAGCAGGCCCCGCCTCAGCCTCAGGCTCTGTAGATGCCAGGGGGTCCCTTCCCATTTCCCCTTTGAGGACTTCGCTGTGCAGGGCACCCCATCGAGGGCACACGGTGGAGTCACTACTTCCCCCCAGGACCACGACAAGAGGAGCGACACACGAAGGTTCTGGTATTCCCAAAGGAAAAAAAAAATCAAAGATATAAAATGCATTTCATTTTTATTAAATAATGTACAGGGTTTCCTTGGCACCATCCACATAGGTTCTTGCCTTTACGCGTAACACAAGCCATGGTGATTTGCTACAGACGAAAGAGCTACTGTAGCAAATGCTGAGTGGACTCATCGCAGGAGCGTCCTCCTCCTCCTCTTCCTCGTTCTCGGCTCGCCGTGTGCAGAGCCCACAGGCTGCCCACCGGCCCGGCCCTGCCCTGGCCGCGGCATGTCCTCCGACAGCGTGAGCGGCCCGGTCACCTGGAGGAGCTGCGCTCCTTGCTCACGCAGTCGTCCTGGGAGGTGGTGTCCCCGTTCCCCATCATGCTGCAGGTCCTCCGCTTCTTCCTGCGGTGCATCGTCCCGTCTCCTTCAGACCCCGACTCACACTGGACACGGAGGAGAGAAAACGAATTCAACCGGATGGAACCTCCGGCCTCAGGAGACAGCACTCGGATGGTCCACGCCCCCCAGAAGCAAAGCAGCCACGCGACTGCTCCACAGTGCAGTCCGAGCGCCATCGGACGTTTCCGGTGCCCCGAGAACCCCCGTCTCCCCGCAGGAGGCAGTGTCCCCCGTGTTCTTTAACAGGAGGGGACACCACCCTGAGAACATTGTCATCATCTGGAGGCTGCATCATGGAATTTCACTCGACCAGCACAGCCTGATGCGTGAAGGTAAGCACCGCACTAGCCATTCATAAAACACACCACCTCCCGCCACGAGAAAGGGTAAAATCAGCACAGCAAGCAGCCACCAGACGGAAGTCACATCTGCTAAAGGTGCAGGACCCTCTCACCCAATGCTACGTTAGCTTTTAGCAAGTCACTGAATTTGCTGGGTTCCTAGGCTCACAATGCACCACCCAGAGGGAAAATCTGAACCTGGACCTTGAGGTCGGAATGCTTGGGGCCTGAATTTCCGGCCGCTGTCTGCCAGCGTGAGGTCCTGGCCTTTCCTCACTGGACCGGCAGGCTCTCCTCTAACCTGAGGCTGTTGCACACAGAGCTGTGAGCTGGGCAAAGCCCCTCCGTGGCAGGATGAAGCAGTGGTGGTTCCCGAAAGCGAAAAGCTCCCCATTTTTCTCCCTCCTGCCTGGGCGGAGGGAGTCACGGCTGGTTTCCACGGGACCTGCCCTGGAGGCCTGGCGGCGAGCGGGCTCACCTCCGAGTCCGAGTCTGATGAGCTGGAGCTGGAGGAGCTGGAGGAGTCGCTGGAGCTGTCGGAGGCGATCCCTGTGGATTCCTGAAGGTCAACCGAGTCAGCCAGGACTGCCAGCTCGGGGTGCTCCTGCTTCAGGATCCTGGGAGACAGGAAGCACGTTCTCAGTGGCGGGACAGGCACGGACAGCCACAGGCCAGCTCCCAGGCTGTGGCCCAGACCTGGCTGAGAGGCGCCGGCGAACGGCAGGTGCCTGTTGGGAGCGAGGGCTGTCGTATGACGGGGACGCAGTCCACAGGCTGGGAGCCGGAGCCCACACGCTCAGGCTTTTCCGGAAGGAACCCGAGCTCCATATGCTCCCGCCACCAGCGCCACGGGCTGGGCGCACTGCCTCCTCGCAGCCACGTTCCCGACTTAGTTTTTTCTCCTTGGGAGTAAGTCTCTCTTCCTCATTTTCCCTGCGCTTTTCCTGGCTGATTTTTTTGAACCTCCCTTTCCACAGCACAGCACAGCACTTACGATCGGAGTTGCACTGATAATGAAATTCTATTGGTGAGAGTAGAACCATCAGGTCTGTGAGAAGAAGCATCGAGGATAAAACGGAACTGGGCCATCGGAGGCAGCAGCCCCCCCTCGGGACCTAACCTGGCATCTACATCTCCCGTGACAGGGACAAAGCCCTGCGGAGGAGGGCCTACAGAACGGCCCACAGAGCACGCGGCAGCCTGCGGAGGGTGACGGGCCTCAGGTGCCCAGAGTCGGGGAGAACGGAGCCACCACCCTTGCTGGCCCTCGGCAGGGGGGCTGAGCCCTGATCAAGCCAGAATCCCTCTTACCCCGAGAGCTGGTCCCTCCAGGTCAGGGTTGGGACACAGTGGCACGGGGTGGCTGGGGGTGGCTTGCACTGCCGCTGCCCGTGCTGTATCTGTTCTGTGGATAAACAGAGGAGCTAAGTCTCCAGGACAGTGACCTCACTCCTAAGACTGAAGGGAATAATGCTTCTGGGTGAGAAAAAGAAACAAGCAAAATAAAACCCAAACAAAATGGGTTCCTTTGCTAGTGCAAGCTCTGGGGGAAAAACAAAAAAAAAACAACAAAAGGGGAAATGACCCCGACGACGCGAGTGTTTGACGCTCTGATCAACAGTGCGGGGCTACCTGCTCCCTGGAGGCTGGAGCATCCTGAGAGTTAGCCCTGACCTTGACCCTCTCCCTGCACCTGCGTGCTCATCGGCCCCAGCTTCTGCCAGGCCCGCCTAAGTTCAGCCCCTGGCATCGCAACGGCGGGCTCTTTCCATTTCTCTCCGGTAGAAATTGGAACAAATCACAAATAAGAAAAAAATGGCTCTCACCTATACCATTTCCTGGACAACTTTGGTCTCCCTCTTACCGTCTTGTGCCACACAACAGGGAAGTTGGTGCTGCTGGAAAATTCTGGGTGATGGCAATGGTGGTGTCAAGATTGAGGACAACGTGCCACCAGCCTCCTGAAAGCCAACAAGGAAACGGTTACGTAGGGCCGGGTTCTGTGCCCAATCGCTCTAGAACATCAACAGTATACAACACTGAACGGGAACTGCAGAAGCGGGTTGCTCCCACCAGCGGGGCCTCCGAGACGGTGCAGGGTGGACCTGCTCCTCCGGGCCCGGAGTCAGAAGGACCTGCGGAAGTTTTACTGGGCCCTGGCTGTGCCCACTCACTCGGGGTCGCCCATGGTTGCTTCCCTGCTACCAGGGCAGAGCTGAGCAACTGCCACACAGGCCGCCTGGCCAGTGCCCGACGTGCTCACTCTCTGCGCCTTCACAGAGAAAGCGTGTCCGCTCCTGCTCACGCACAGCTGCGACCACTGTGAAGGCAGCACGCTCTCCAGCCTCAGGAGGAGGACGTCCACCTGAAATGCCTTTATTCCCAACACTTAACCTGTCGGAGGCATCGGGTATGGAACTGATTCCTGCCTCTAGGCTCTAAGTCACTATTCCTGGCTCAGCCTACCCAGTACGACACTGTATCAAGCCCCAAGTGACAGAAATATGCACAAGTCACAGAACATACACAAGACACTAGGGAAACTAAGGATAAAAACGAGTAGGATCCGAAACACAGAAAGGTGACCAATAGTCATGTATCGAGGTGACAGTGGACAGCAGGCCCCCAGCACCTGACAACACAGCAGCATTTCGCTGTCAGAGGTGGGCAGGCAGCTCTGTAGTCGGCTGGAGGGGTTTCCTGGACTCACTCTCTGTGCAGTTCTGCTCCAAAAGGACAGATCGCTAAGCTCAGAGAGCACTTGCTCCAGTTCATCTGTACCTGGCACAAAGACAGTCTCTCCCGGCTTTTGCAAGATTTCCAGGGGCTTGAATTCGGGTGGCCAGGTTGGCAGCTGTGTCCGGGGATAGATGATCTTAAACCAGGTGATAGCTTCATCCTGCTGGTTCCCTCCTTCGTCGCGGGTCACCTTGATGAGCTCCCGGGGCGTGCTGGTGGGGAACAGGCACCAGCGCTTATGGCCCTGCACCAAGGCATTCCAGGCGCTGGTTCCCAGAGGGTCGATGTGAATTCCGGTTCCGGAGCGTGGGGGCCCCATCACAAACCACCTACAGGACAGAAACATCCAAGAAATGAAGAGCAATTTAACCACACACACCCCCCCTCCCCGACACAAAACAAGCTTGCAGTCACACACTACACTGTGTCATCTTTGTTGCAAAGACTACACGAATTTTGGAACCTAGAAATGCTGAGTGAATTGTGGGTGGACTGATCGCTAACAGAAAAAAGGAAAACCGCTAACGGGGCTTAGCGCTGGACTTACAACTTCCCTTACAGGTCGGCGATTCGCCTTCGCTTGCCCGTTTGAGTCACCTGGGGAGCTTTCAGAAATCCCGAGGCCCAGGCAGCACCCAGACCAATTCAACCAGAGCCTCTGGACCCCGCCGGGCGTCAGTAGCCCCCAAAGTCAGTCCCAGGTGCAGCCAAGGGGAAACCACTCACTGCTTTGTAAAGGGGGGGGGGGGCTGTACCTGTAAGGGGGCCTGCGCTTCTCCCCTGCGTACTGGAAAAGGTCATCGGTGAAGAACTTGGGCACCTTGTAGTCTTCCAGAAGTTTCCTTCTTTTGGGATGTTCGCCGTAGCTGCTGTCGAAGATGTACAGGGGGCTGTCGTCCCGCGTGCTCTCCATATACTCGATGTAGTACTTCATCTTCATCTTCACCGAGTAGCCGTCATTGTCCTCCCCGCACTTGAACTTCTGGTTGCGGTACTTCCTCTTCAGGCGCTCCAGAGTCCATTTCTCCTGCGCGGACCAGCCCTCCTGGGCGTTCAGCAGAACCACGGGCTTGTAAGGCCTTTCGTATCGCTCCACAAAGTCTTCCACCGAGAGCTGTAGGGCGTCCGCCCTCTCCACGTTATCCTGAGGGAAGCAGAGAGGACCTACCCAGTTTTAAAAAATCGGGCGACTAAAGGTGCCCCCAGGGCCAGCCAGCAGTGACATTCCTAAGGAGCCAGGTTTTTGTTCTGGCTTCTACGGGGGTGGGGGTGAGGGTGGGGGGAGGACCTGCGCGTGCCGCTACGACGCACCCAGAGCCACGGCACCAAGAGCGGCTTCGCATCTCCCACTTGGGGCCTGGGACAGCCAGGTCCCCGCGGGTCCCGCCGTTCAAGAGGGTCGAGGAGCCACAGGCCTTTCCTTTGCGGGCGCCGGAGCCGTGAGGGTGCAGCTACCCGGGCAGGGGAGGAAGAAGGCCCTCCCGGCCCCGGGGAAAGTGCGCGGCCGCTCGGAGCCCCCGGGCCCGGCCCGCGATGCCCGCGCGCTCACCGCCACGGCCGCCGGGTTCAGCGAGAAGCTCTCGTAGTAATTGTGCCGGGTCCAGTCCAGCGAGTCCTTCAGCTCCGGGCGTGCACTCCGCTTGGCCTCGCGGATCCGCTTCTTGCTCTTGTGGTTCATCCTGCGAGGGTCACCAGTGAGTTCCGCCACGACCGCCGCGCAGCCCGCCTCCTGCCACCAACGCACCCCTTCCCGGCCCCGGCGACGGCCGCACTGCAACGCCCTTCGCTCGGCCCGGCGCCTTTAAGGTCGCCTTCCAGAAGATTCACTCCCCAACCACCTCCCGGGCCGCGGGTTGGGCGTGCGGCTACCGTCTTCCCCGCCCCCCGGCCGCTCGCGGCCCGCCATTGGCCTCGGCGCCCGCAGGGCCCTCCTTCACAGACGCCGGGTCTCTGCCATGTTGGGAAGGTCGGGGCTGCCGAGACACCGCCCCCGCGGCCGGCTTCCGGTGCGTCACTTCCGGCAGCGCCGCCTGTCTGCAGCCGACTTCCGCTGGCGGGCCGCGTGGGCCTCCTGTCTGTGTCCCGGTGGCCTGGTTCCGGCTGTGTCCTCCGTGCTGCCGCCTCGCCGCCGGAGGGGTGCTTCCCCTTCCTGCTTAGGGTCTTAGGGGCCCGCCGGGCCCGCGTGGCTTCGGGGAAGCGGCCCAGCCGGCCCCGGGGCCCCGCGTGCGCAGCCTGGCGGCCCGGCGCCCCCCGCTGCTGCCGGCCCTCCCGGGAGCCACCGGCTCTTCACTGGGCGGCCGTGACCTCCGAGGGCATGTGTTCCGGGCCCAGCGCTTTCGGTTCTCGGAGGAGCCGGGCCTGGGAGAGGAGGGGGCCATGCTGGAGGTCCGCGTCCCGCAGGTGCGTGCAGCGGCACCCGCCCGAAGGCCTTCCGGCCCTTGCGCCCTGGCTTAGGAGCGGTTCTCAGTCCACAGGGAGGAGGGGCAGAGAGGGGTGTGGGGGAGCGGGGTCCGGCCTCCTGCCTTAGGATGGACCAGAGAGCGCAAGGTCTGGGGTGAAGCCTCTGGCATGTGACGTCTTTCAGTAAGGAATCGGGGGACCCTGCCAGGAGGGCGCTAATCCACTCCGACTGTTTCCTCCCAGAAAAAAATGGCATTTTTACCACCTAATGTTTTCTTTGATCTTGTTGAAGGGCTTCTTAATTAAGCTTCCTCTGGGAACGGGAGCTCCAACCCTCACTGATCAAGTAAAATTTCGGGGTTGACACTCATTTCCTTTCAGCTCTCGAATGTCCCAGAACTCAGTAATTGTACGTCAGGTTTTTCAAAGCATTTTCACGTTGCCGTCTTTCATTTGGTTTTTAACAGCAGCCGGTGACATGTAACACTTTCAAGAGGAAACACAGCTTTAAGTGGAACCCATTTCTGACAGTTGATAATGCCTTCTCGTTGAAATACCCACTTGGATTCTTCCCCAATTTTAAGAAGATATTCTCTGTGAAAATGGAGGCCCCTTTTCTTTTCTTTATTTTTTTTAAAATATATTTTATTGATTTTTTACAGAGAGGAAGGGAGAGGAATAGAGAGTTAGAAACATCGATGAGAGAGAAACATCGATCAGCTGCCTCCTGCACACTCCCCACTGGGGATGTGCCCGCAACCAAGGTACATGCCCTTGACCGGAATCGAACCTGGGACCCTTGAATCCGCAGGCTGACGCTCTATCCACTGAGCCAAACCGGTTAGGGCAGAGCCCCTTTTCTTTACACCCAAATCTGCACAACTCTGGTCAGAAATCCCCCATTGTTCTCCTGGGTAAAATCTACCAGGGCAGGCAGTTTTGCTCTTTTATTCACACTGCACCCTTACAGGTAGAACAGGATCTAGCATACCTTAGGCACTCATGTTTGTTGAGTGGATTAGGTTCAGGCCTTAGTTCCTTCACCTGTTACTTTTACAACTTCAGCCCCCTTTCTACCACCCCCCTAGAGGCACCCTTTGCTCTAGAAAACAGACCTGCGTGTTGCAGTACGTTTAATGGTAGCTAACGTTTTATGTTTAACTTTGTATGTTTAACGGTAGCTTACTTGGTGCCTGGCACTACTAAGTAGTTGGCATTGAATTTTCCTATTAACCCAGTGAGATAGTATTTTGTAATTGCGGAACCTGAGCACAGACTTAATAACTTGAGTGAGGTCACACAGCTGGTCAAGTCCAGATCTGGAGTTTGAACTCGGGCAGACTCATTTCAGAGCTGTGAGCTATGTTATCTTGCCTCACTAAATACTACGCTCTCACAATTCTCTGCTTTTTCAAAGGCTTTGTAAGTTGCCTGCCTTCCCAACTTCTTCGAGGGGATATAAAACTGCTATACCGTGTGGCAAGCACTCTTCAGACATTTATTCATTCAACAAGCATTTATTCAGAGACTCATGGCCACTCAAACCTCTTCAAGGATGTCTTTCTAGGCCTACATTGTTTCCCATTAGCATACCAAGCCTGTGCTTAAAACCTCTGATATCTTCTTGCATTAAAAAAAAAAAATAATAAAGCTATACTTCCTGTGGCCTCTGCTTGCACTACACAACCCTGCCTCCAGCCCCTCCGTCTGCGCTCTGTTGTCCAGCAAGAGGCTTTAGTTCCTGCTTCAGGGCCTTTGAATCACCCTCTCTCCCTATCTAGTGCAGCCACCTTGTGGTCATTGACCCCCCCCCTTTAATCTAACATCACCCCCTTTATGTATCGTGCTTATAGCATTATCATGAACCAAAAATATCTTTGCTTACTTGCTGCCTGTCTCTCCCTAGTAGGGTATATATGCTCCATGAGAATGACATTCTTAGCCTAGAATAGTTATTAAGCTACGAGTCTGAATAAATGCTTGTTGAAGAGTGCTTACCACATGGTATAGCAGTTTTATATATACTCCCCCTCCCCTCCATAGGATGTGAATTGGAGAGCAGGGAAATGTCATTTTTGTAATGGATGCCAGAGTCAGGCACTCAGTAATTGCTGTATTAAGTTGCAGATGAGTTATTTTGTACAAAAATTCTTTCCAGGTCCTGCATCTTCAGTATGGAATGTATGTCTGGCCCTGTGCTGTAGTCCTGGCCCAGTACCTGTGGTTTCACAGAAGATCTCTACCAGGCAAGGCTATCTTAGAGGTACATGTGCCCTTGAGGCCTCAAACACACTGTTTATTTATTTAAAATATATTTTATTGATTTTTTACAGAGAGGAAGGGAGAGGGACAAAGAGTCAGAAACATTGATCAGCTGCCTCCTGCACACCCCCAACTGGGGATGTGCCCGCAACCAAGGTACATGCCCTTGACTAGAATCGAACCTGGGACCTTTCAGTCCGCATACCAACGCTCTACCCACTGAGCCTAACCGGTCAGGGCTAACATGGCCAGCTTTTAAGGCATGCGAGTTAAGGATGACTTTTACATTTGTAAGATGGTGTTTAAAAAAATGTGGCCCACCAAGACTAAAATCCTTACTGGCTGGCCCTTATTGCATGAAGCCCAGTGACGAATTGGGCAGGGAAGCAGTCAAGGCCATCTTCCTAGGGTGTCCCAACAGGGTCATTTGGGCTCTAACACGCCCATCCTCAGACTGGAAATGGGAAGCTTTTATTTCAATCAATTGGAATGCAAAAGCATTCCTTGGCATTACTCATTGTTTAAAATGCCTTGTTACTTTAAACCAAATGGAAAAATCCTTTTGTAGAAAGCCATGTCCTAGACCTGTCAGGTTTTATTCACATAAAAACAATTAAAATCAGTAACTGGCTGTGCGTGTAGCCCCCCTGGAGCTTCTAGAGGCAGCATGCCCTACAATTAACTATGAAAACTGAAAATGACAGAGCAAGTTCCCCAAGACTACTTCTCTGGGCATGTTAAGCAACGAAATGGCCTAAGACACACATTGAGTTTGGAAGCACTAGGTCAATTGCAGAATACAGGGCCCAGTATGAGATAACTGCACTTTGACCCAATTAAGAGGAATCACACAGACTCTTGCCAAATTCAAAGCCCAGGGTTCCTACAGGTTAAGGCAGCATTTTAACCATGGCATGTTTTATAGACATAAGCCCAAATACACACTGCTCACAAGGATGAAATGGGAACTAAGATCCAAATTCTTTGTAGTTCTAGACAAACTTTGAAATGTCATCTTTTAAACTTACTAGATTGGAGCTGGAGTGAGCCTTCCAGGAATTGTAGCTGCAAAATGTGGCACTGAGGTGACACTGTCCGACAGCTCAGAGCTGCCTCACTGCCTAGAAGTCTGTCAGCAGAGCTGCCAAATGAATAACCTGCCGCAGGTGCATGTTGTAGGACTAACATGGGGTCACCTATCCCTGGACCTTCTGGCTTTGCCACCCCAAGATATTATTCTTGCAGCTGATGTGTTCTTTGAACCAGAAGGTATTTTTTTTTTTTGCCTAATAGCCAATTTGGCCAGAGATACAATGCAAGTTTAATAAGCTCTTCCTTCCTAGACTTTGAAGACATTCTAACTACAGTATACTTTCTGATGCAGAAGAACCCCAAGGTCCAATTGTGGTCTACTTACCAGGTAAGAAGGTAAGCCCAACTAATCCTGGTTTATTCAGTTTTTATTAAGTTAAATTAAGCCGTAGTAATCAACGCCAAAGCATAACATGAAAAAACATTTGAAGCAAAACAGGAAAATAATTTTAGAAAGTTTATTTTTCAGTGCTGACTGGTCACTTGAAGCTTTGATCTACAAGTGGGATATGAAATGTGTCCACATTCCTCTGGTGTCTTTTGATGCAGACAAGGAAGATATAGCAGAATCTGCCCTTCCAGGAAGACATACTGTTGAAATGCTGGTTATCTCCTTTGCAAAGGACAGTCTCTGAATTACACCTACAAGCTGTTTTGGGACAATGTTGATACCGATTAGCAACTTGGCATGCCCATTAGGATCCAGACCACTTCAGCCTGAGAGTACAAGCCAGGGGTTTAAAGATGGTCAGATCTCTTGGCCTTAAAACTGTGATGTGTCTACCAGACAGTACTTGTGGGATACACAGCCATGGAAACAAAAATTAAAACACCTATTAAGGACTCATGTTGTTCCTAAGTCATTAAAATAGGGCATCAATTAGGTCATGAGAACGGAGTAGCCACACCTCAGCGTGCTGCCATAGAGCATCACTTTTAGGGATAGTTGATGTGAACTTTTAATGGAACATTTTCCATTAAAAAGTCAACTAAAGCATTTCACTTTCATACTATATAATCGGTAACATTCACAAGAAAATTGCACAGGTCTTTCAAACAAAGGGAGGAAAAAAGACCAAGACATATTCTGAGAAAAGCTAACACCAAGAAAACATTTTTAATTAAACTATAGAAACAATGGTTATAGTACAGAATATTTATGAGCAAAAAAGATACACCATGTTTTAAGTACTTACAAAGTTACAGACCATTTGCTTCCTTAACATTTTTCAAATTTTAAGTTCATACATGAAGATGATCATTTTTACCATTTGGTGGAGTGGAGTAGAAAAAAAAAAGGGTGTATTATTCATCAGCTAGATGTGCTCACTGTATGCTCCGTTATCTATATGCAAGGCCCGGGTGACTGGAAGTGCAGTTGTCAGGCATTTTAATAAACTGGACAGCCATTTGTTTCTGCACGACAAGGCATCTTTACACAGGAGCAATCGGGAGAAAACAGGAAACAGCCAAGCACTCTGCACTGCAACACGCCACCTTAACAGCTAACCAGCATTACTCAACTGCTACACAACTGCGCCTAGTGCACAAAAATACACAAGAGAAGAGATTAGAATTGTGTTTGGTAAACAATCCTTTCAAAAAAATCAAGTCTTTTCACCTGAAAAGTCTTTATACGAGTTTAGGTTCAGATTACCATTTAGATCTGAAGGTAAATAACATGCACAAATTTACACCAACTTTTGTAGGTTTTTAATTCTAAGGAATGAAGGCAATGCTGAGTCAATCTCTTGACAGCTTTAGGCTGTGTGTGTGTAATGGCTGCACGTTTCCTTAAGTTTCCTTAAAAGTCAGGAGGCCACAAATTAGGTTACCAATCTGTTTAATTTCAAACAAAAAAAGTCAGCACTATATAAACAAAAAGGAAATTTTACCTCAAATATCCAAGCCAATAATGAAATCTGAAGTCGTTCACCTTACTAAATTACAAGAAATTTGAATAACAGCAACAAAATGGCACATAAAATGCAGTTTGCCACCTGAGGCAAAGCTTAAAACAAGTAAAAAGTTAGACAAAATGTCACAAAATAACCTTTTCAATAGCCAGGTGCTTGTTCCAAGGACTCTTTGATGGACTGAGCATGGGGTCCTTTTCCTCCTCATTTCTGTTATGTTGCTTGTCGACACATCTAGGTTTGAAAAGAAATTAAGTTCAGTTTCCCTCCCGTCACGTGAAGCCGCCCAAAGTGCACATGGTTTCAATTTCGGGCATGTACTTGGCATGTGCCGTCTAAGGCTCTGGTGAAACAAGGAGGTTTCAGAAAGGTTCCACCCGGCCGTTCTCACAAATGTTTAAGGCCCAAATTAGGAAATTTTCACATCAGCATTTACAAATTTGTGCGTTCTTGGCCAAATAACCAAGGTGAAAAATCGTTAAGGGGGGAGGGGGGAGAAAAGGAAAAGGGGGAAAAAAGGGGGGCTGTATCCAAACAAAACTTGAAATCAGAAATGTAACCTATATTTCAGGATAAATTTGGTTTTTAAACAAAACGTTTGGCAATCGAGAATAAGGCTTTCATGTCCGAGCTACTCAGGGCCCTTCCTTAAAAAACAGGACCAAACAATTTGAGTTAAAGACACACTATCCTTTCCCCACCCAGCGCAGTACCTGGACACTTTTTTGGGTTCCAAAGTTCATGCTGCTTTTTGCAGTGCGTTTGCCACATCCACTAGAACAGCGACCCAGTCGGCACAACAAGAGTTGAGCCGAGTGCCTCCTCTAGGAGGATAGTGCATCTTTAACATTTAAAGACAAACCTGCTCCAACACACGCCCACAGAAACTGGTCCCTGGAGGATCAGCCAAATCAGTTAAAATCTGCAATACTGGCCAATATTCTTTTATCAAACAGGAGACCGCAGCTTTAAAGGGGAAAATGCAGACGTTGGATAAAAACAGCAAGAAATAGTCATTTTCATCAATAGGTCGCAAACAGTTTCCGACACAGCCATTACCACCTGCTCACACACATCCTTCCTGCAGACCCCACCGCAGCTCCTCCCCGCCGGGCCGAGCGCCGGGGCCCCGCGGGCATTACCGTTTGCCTAAGAGGACACGGCTCCCTCCTCTTCAGGAGACTTGGGGGGGCTCTTGGACCGCGACCTGGACTTGGACTCCCTCTTGGACACGGGCGGGGGACTCCTGGACCGGGACCTGGACCGGGACCGCGAGCGAGATCTGGACACGGACGATGACTTGGACTTGGATCTTCGCGCCGACCTGGACTTGGACGTGGACCGCGATCGGGAGCGAGTGCGAGACCGAGACTTGGAGCGGCTGTAGCGAGATCGACTGCGGGACCGGGACCGGCTCCGACTCCGTGAACCGCTGCGGCTGCGCTCCTTGGGCCTGCGGGCGGATCGTAGACACGGGGGATGAGCAGGAGCGGGAACGTACACCGAAATATACCATAACAGCTATGAAGAAGAAGTCAGAGTGGGGGGAGAGCAGGGGGGGGGGTAGAGTTAGTGGGGGGGGGGGGGAGAGAGGTCAGTCAGTCTGCCCTTCCCCCCTTAG
>NW_005872023.1:130685-151674 GCF_000147115.1 Myotis lucifugus
GCTGCGGTCAGGTGACCGGGTCGCCTGACCTCCACTGAGTCTTGTGGCCCAGCGGGCGGGCGGGGCCGAGCCGGCTCTGCTGCTCTCCTTGGCTCCTAATCCCCCGGCGGGCCCCTCCACCCGGGGCGACAGCCTTCTTGGCGCTTCGCCGGGTGTTGGGCTCTTCCCTCCTCGCGTCGCGCCCTAGGAATGTCCTAACGGTGCCCGTGGGGAGAGCTTCACCCTACGCCCGGGACTCGGATGCGCGAACTGGAAGGGGACCGCCTGGCTGCCTTGCTCCGGACCTGCCTCCTCTCACCGCCTCTTCGTCCCCCAGGCGTGGCAGTGGGTTCGCCCCGAGGACAGCTGACTGCCCTGGGCCGCTGCCGCGGCGGACCTCCGGCAGGGTGGAGCCAAAATGTCCCCGGAATCTAAAAAGCTTTTCAACATCGTCGTTTTAGGAGTTGCCTTTATGTTTATGTTCACCGCCTTTCAAACTTGTGGAAATGTGGCGGTGAGTTGGGGTCTGCGGTCCCTCCTTTGAAGTGCCTCCTAGAAATGACGGTACGCGTTAATCGCAGCTAAGAGCGCGCTGAAACCGCGCCTTTCATGTTCTCAGCCTTCCTCGTTGTTTCTTAACGATTAGGATTGGTTTCATGCATCAGACATTTCTCCCGGACATATGGGGATGTGCAGCATGGCCGTTGGTTTCTCTGATTTGACGTGGGTGTGCCTGTTGACCTGTTTATTGTACTTCTTGTCTGTGTTAAGGTCTGCATTGTACGTGGAGAGTTCAGGCATGGTGTCCGCAGGGCCCCTCCCCCGCCCCGCGCGCTTCCCTGCCGTTGGCTTATCTGCTGTTCTGTAATCCTTTTTCTTCTCTCAGTCACTTTCAGTGCTCAGTGTTGAGCATCTCCCATTTTTACTTTATTCCCAGTACTCGGAGGCTTTCCAGGGGAGAGAGGGGTTGCAAAAACGTTCGTTTTGTTCACTGGTTTTGTCTTCCACACAGCAAACTGTCATCAGGAGTTTAAACAGCACCGACTTCCACGGCAGTGGCTACACCAGGTATGGTTCTGTGCCATTGGCTTTACGTCACACGTCCCGGGGGGCGGGGAGGCTGCTTAAATCCACATCAAAACCACGGGCGCTAAGTACCGTGAGTTAGTTAGTAGTGACTGCGTTTTTCTTCCCTGTATCTAGACTTTTGGGAGAACATCCTTGAACAGAGGTGATGAGTTTAGGTTCCCTGTAGAATTAGACACCAGGTTTGAACTCCTGGCTTCCTGGCTGAATTGCTGCATTGTCTTAAGCAAGTTGCTTGGCGGAGCCGGGTTTCCTGGCTCAGCCAACGCCTGCGAAGCGCTTGGCGCAGGACCTGGCATTTAATGGGCACTCCAGTCTTGTCATCTTACATCTTCCCCGTCTTACAGCAGCGGCTGTTTTATAGGACTCTTGAAACACTTGGTCTTCCTGCTTTTGCAATTTCGTGAGGATGCATGGGCTGTCATCAGGAGCTGTTAGGTTTTTATGAAGGTGTTGAGGCCCAGTTTTGCACTCGGTGAAAATAAGTGGAAAGACCTGCATAAGTCCCCAGTCCACTGTGCCTGGAGCTGGGAACGTAACCTGCGCATGTAGCCACACACAGACAGGTTTCCTCATTTCTCCATCCTTAGGTATCAGGTTGTGGCCAATACCCGTCTTGAGGGCATCTCGCCCCACCCCCACCCCGTCTTATTTGGTTATCACCTATCCTAAGCCTGACCTTGTATATGATATATGAGAGTAAAGGGATATTTATGCCCATTTTTTTCTAAAGGATTCCCATAACATTTTGTAGTGCTTTGTATTTATGCGTATTCTACAGAACAAGGGAAAGGACATTTGATAGTTGAGAGATTCATAAAAGCCAAAGGATAATTTACTATGGGTTTATAAGTAGTAAATAAATTCAGGGCTTTTGAAATGGTTTTAGTCACACTTTGTCCCAAGGCTGGGTCTCTAGTAGCTGAACAATGTTCAATGAGACCATTAGGTTGAGCTACATGGACTCTGGCTTAAGGACTCGGCCTGTTATTTATAGCAGTGAGATCACACGCACTTGTCAGGAGTTGTAGGCTGAGTCTGCAGAGCAGACTGGTTGACTGGGGCCGCGGGAGTCACATGACCAGGTACGGGATCTGGGCTCCCCCGGTCACCAGGCGCCCAGGTGGACGCTGGACAGGTCACTTAGCCCTTCTGTGTTTCAGTTTTCTTCTCTGTAAAATGAGGGCGTTAACAATACCTTCTTCCCAGAGCTGTTAGGATTAAGAGCAAAAACGTGTAGAAGGTCCTTGGCCTAGTGCCTGTTCCATGTGACGTGTTCGCTGTTGTTATAATTTACCAGGACATGGAAAACCATATCGTCCAGGGCACACTTCCTCAAAGGAACATCGGATGAGACTTCAGTATTTTGTGCACGTGAAAACTTTAACATGGCGTTCAGTTTAAGGATATAATTGTACACGCCGCCTATCGAATGGGAATGTTGATTGCAAAACGTCTGTAGACTAAGTAAACTTGAAAAGTGGACTTTTAAGACAGCGTGACGTGGTTTTGTTTTTGTGCGTTATGTGTACAGCATGGCGATTATTTATGGCGTGTTCTCCGCTTCCAATCTGATCACGCCATCCGTGGTTGCCATCGTAGGACCTCAGCTCTCCATGTTCGCTAGTGGTTTGTTTTACAGGTGAGTCGGGTACTTTTCTTCCTTTCATTTCACTGAGAACACCTTCAGCGTCTCTCCGGCACATAGCGAACTTGTAACAGGAACCTGCGGCCGTGGATTGAATAGAATAGATGAAGACCATGTTTTAGGGATTTGGCTGTCTTCTTTGTGCTCAGGGATACCACATTGTTTTAATGTGATTGGTCATGTGTATACTTGCTTTTGTTTTACTCTTAATGAAAATAGCATTCAAAAATCTCTTTCCACAAGAGTTGAAAAGAATTCCCCGTGAAATAAGCTTATTTGATATCAAGTTGATTAACAGGATTTCAAATGAAAGAACCAAACTTTCCTGTGGGCTGTGGAGCTACAGTCCCATCACGGGCTAAGCAATTGGCAAAGACCAGCTGCACACCATCATTCAGTGTCTGATTTTACACATTTGAGCCAGTAAATTAAGAAATGAGCAGGTCACATCTGTCCCTTTTTATTGTTTTGTTTTCAACACTGGAGGTGTCCTTTACAGGTTGAGTTTAATTTTTTAAACTATGTTTTTATTGATTTTTAGAGAGGAAAGGAGAGGGAGAGAGAGAGAGAAACATCAATGATGAGAGAGAATCATTGATCGGCTGCCCTCTGCACGCCCCCCACTGGGGATGGAGCCCGTCACCCCAGGCCTGTGCCCTGACCAGGAACCGAACCCGTGACCTCCTGGTTCATAGGTTGACGCTCAACCACTGAGCCACGCCGGCCAGGCTACCATTTTCGGTTGCATTTTAAAAGAGGACCCTCAGAACTGACTCCTAGAAGGCACAATGGCGTCCTGTGTCAGGTGTGGTTTGACGTAATCCGTTGACCTGTTATATTTTAGCATGTACATTGCCGTTTTTATCCAGCCTTTCACGTGGTCCTTCTACACAGCCTCTGTTTTCCTCGGCGTGGCAGCTGCGGGTGAGCATTGGGGTGTTTGTCTTCCTCGTTTCCCGGGGCTCACCTAAGAGTAGCATTGAAGCCGCGTGGTTTCACGCCCCGATAACCGTTTGGCTTGAATTGCAGTGCTGTGGACGGCCCAGGGGAACTGCCTGACAATCAATTCCGATGAGCACACGATTGGGAGGAACAGTGGCATCTTCTGGGCGCTCTTACAGTCGAGGTAACGATCCTTCGGAGCTCAGCCTTCCCTGGCATTTCTCGTCACGTAGTGTTAGAGCTTTGTTGTGTCGGAAACGCAGATTTCCCCACGTTGTATGACTTAAGTTCCTAGCTGCACATGGGTGAAAAAAATTCATAGAATTACTTCAAATGCATGGACCGACCTCAAATGCATTGGAAGTCTTGGTTAGTAAATAGAAACTGATATTAACCCTAATATGTTTAGCGTTGGCTATCCTTCAGGGACTATGGGGCTCTTACTTAACTTTAATAACCCTCATGAGATAACACACCGGTGAGAAAACAGGCTGCAAAGTTAAGTATCTGATCTGGTTCAAACCATCATTCTCTGGACTCCAAAGGCCACGTCCTTCCGACCAAGCTACACTGGCAGGTAGCTCTTAACAAAGACGTATTTAAATTCAGAAGTCAGACTGAGTCGCGTCCGGAGTGCCAACAAGCAATCACATGCCTTCGTGTGAGTCAGGACCTCTCGAAGGCGGTGCTGAGTCAGGTGCCGGCCCGTGGAGCGGGGCCCAGCTCCATCTGGGTCACTTGAGTTTTTCAGAGTCAGGGTGGGGTGGACACTTTCAGAGGATCTAGGGCAGGTAGACGCTTTTACAATTATGGACGCTTTCTGCTTTCTCTCTTTTTAACAAGTAATGGGAACGTGGTTTAAAAGGCCAGACATATGAAAATAATTTTCCAACATTCTTTCCTTTTTTTTAACCCCAGCTTGTTCTTTGGAAACCTCTACATCTATTTTGCTTGGCAAGGGAAAACTCAAATATCAGGTTTGTTTTACTCATTTTGCTTTATTCAGATATATATGTGCAAAACATAACGGCAGTTTCACAGAATTACCCAGGGTTGCTTTGTTCAAAATTGTTCTGATGGACCTTGGTTCCTAAGGCCTCTCAGATTTTAGCTTTTGGTGACTTTTCCCCTTGGATTATATTATTACGCTGGGATTATAGCTAACGGCTGCCAATGGCACCTGCAGGTGTGGGAGGGGGTTATGCTGTGAATGACCATATGTCAGTTGTCAGACTTTTGAATTCTTAACTGTTTTGTCTATATGCTTCTTTGATTCAAAGGATCTGATTAAGTTCTTGTACTTTTTTTTTTGCTGATTAGTATTTCTGTAACTGAAAAAGCAAAGGTGGAGATGCCCTATGTTACTGATGCAGTAAAGTACAAGTTGAATGCGGAAGTGTCTCGATGGTTATAAACAGGCCCGAGACGTCTGCTTTCTTCCCCTCCTCCCCCCAGAGAGTGACCGGAGGACAGTGTTCATCGCCCTGACAGTGATCAGCCTGCTGGGGACCGTGCTCTTCTTCCTCATCCGGAAGCCGGAACCCGAGAGCATCCTGGGAGAGGATGACCTTTCCGATGACCAGGACCTGGAAGTCAGCGGGTGAGACGTCGGGCGCGTGCCTCTCCGCTCGAACACACATTTTGAGTCGATCTAGTCTAGAGGCTACCAGCCTTCTTACAGCCCCACTGACACCCGATGCCGGGCAGGCAGGAGGGGAACGTTTTAAAGCAAGTACCTGGAGGGAGGAGGGCTCGGGCGGGAGGTGGCGTTGCCCCACCCCGTGCCTACAGGACTTGGGGCTTATTTCAGAATTCTTGTACTACACCTGGCCCGCATTTTTCATTGTTTTTGGCCACATTTTTAATCAATTGTACTGCACCCAACCGGGAACCCAGATGGCGGGAGGTGTTGCTTTTGAAGCGTTTTAACGCTGAAGAACTTTACACAGTAGGAGTGGCGGGAAATTGAGCTAGCGCACATGGTTTTCACGGGGTGAAAATAGCAGGCTGAGCCGTCACGTCTGAAAAACACATGCATGACTGTGTTCAGCGCACTGGGCTGGAAAGGATTCTGTTCCTGGTCAATACCATAAAGAGCCACCGGGTGGCGCCAGGCCAGCTGCTGGGCAAGGCCAGCCTCCTGGAGCAGGGAGCACTGAGGCGCTGGGGTCCTGGCCCTTACCAGCTTCAGTGGAAAGTTCTCTTTTCAGTTTTCAGGGGATAAAACTCTTATTTCCTTTCTTTTTCTTTTCCCAGGTCTTCCCGGAGCAACCTGACCAAGGCCGTAGATGCGTTCAGTAAGTGTTTTCTGTGGCTGAAGTACGAGAACTGATTGTCTAGGAACCACGTCAGCACATGCCTCTCCCTCTCCCGTGGTAACTGAGTGACGGCACCCGGTGTTTTCATGCTTCTGGGGCTGCCGCTCTGAAGGCATGAGTCTTCTCCACAGACACCTCTGGGACGGGGTGTGAAGGATGGCGGGGATCCCACAACCTCGCCCGAGCGGGAGTGTGAGGGGGGGGGCGGCAGGGAACCCGGGAATTGGGGTTTACGGGAGAAAGTGAGGACACAGGCCATCTCTGCAGGCACCCCTCACCTCTCAGAGCGGGGCCGGGGACCGAGGGGTTCGTAAGGACAGCCGCTCGCATCTGTCTGGCTCTTCCTGGCTAACCCTCGTGTTTCATTTTATTCTCACAATCCCAAGGCTGGTGTAACATGTATGATACGACCTGTAGATGTGACCTATCCTTACCTCCATTTAATAGAAGAGAAAACGGAGGGTCTCGGGTTCGATTCCTGGTCAAGGGCATGTACCTGGATTGCAGGTTTTGATCCCCGGCCCCGGTCAGGGCGTGTGGGAGGCAACCAGTCAGTGTGTTTCTCTCACATTGATGTATCCCTCCCTCCCTCTCTCCCTTCCACTGTCCCTTAAAAAAAAATCCTCGGGTGAGGATTAACAACAAAAATACAGTTTTTAGAAATGCATTTTCCATTGCAGATTTTAACTAATTTGAGCAGCATGAAAACAAACATTAAAGCGAGTGTAAGCAAGTGCGGAGCTAAAGTTTACCCTCAGATCTGAGCGAGCAGCTCAGGAAGTGTGTTCAGCGGCCGAGTGGTCAGCAGGGCCCGGTGATTCCCATCTGAGTCAGCCTTAAAGCTGCTCCGGACGCTCATTCCTTCGGGAAGTGAGCACTGTGCCAGCTGTTGACTCCCTTAAAGGCCTAACCTTTCAACACGACTGTTAGAATGTTCTGTTGTTTGTTTGATTCCATTTTCTCCATTTCATGTTGTTTTTTTTTAAATTAGAGCTAGAGAATGCATTGGGGAAAACACGACTCTAGAATATATTTGAGCAGTTGAAATGAGCATTTTATCTATAGAGCAAGTAGTTCATACCTTAAGCTTTTTTTTGTTTTGTTAATCCTCACTGGATATTTTTTGCATTGATTTTTCAGAGAGAGTGGAAGGGAGAGGGGGGAGACAGAGAGAGAAACATTGATGTGAAAAAGACACATTGATTGGTTGCCTCCCCCTGCACGTGCCCGACTGGGGCCAGGGATGGAGCCTGCAACCGAGGTACGTGCCCTTGACTGGAATTGAACCGGCAGGGCCGATGCTCTAGCCACTGAGCAACCAACCAGCCAGGGCCAGCCCTTAAGCATTTCAGTCTGAAATCACCAAGCTCTGTCCCAGTGTATTTGTTCACTGACATTATTGACCAAGGGGTGTTTCGGTGAACAGATGTTTTAGAATGTTTGTTCGATTAGTTGAAATTAAGTACCAGATTCTTTTCTTTTCTTGTTTTTTTTTACAGAAAAGTCTCTTAAATTGTGTGTCACCAAGGAGATGCTCCTTCTCAGCATTACAACCGCCTATACAGGTGAGTGCTTATCAGGGAGTAAGTGCCTTGATTTTGGTTTGTTTTCTGTTGCCGAGTAATGACAGCCACCACCACGTCATGCTTTCTCACAGTTCTGCGCACTGACTGGGCTCAGCGGAGGGGTGCTGGTGATGGTCCCAGTGGGGGTCCCTTGTGGGTGCTGTTAGAGGGCAGCTGGGCTAGAACATTCCAGATGGTTTCATTGGCTTTCGGAAGGGTCAGATCCAGGCCGGGTCTCTGCCTCTCCAGGTGTGCCTGCCAGCTGCAGGACCTCCCCCGTGACCCCCTCCTCCCCTCCCTGCAGGATGCCAGGCTTCTTAGTGGCACGGGCTCCAAAGGGGCAGAAGGAGAAAGGACCAGACCCTGAAGCTAGCCTGGCCCCTGCCAGCGTCACCTCCACAGCACACAGGGCCAGCCACGTGCAGTGTGGATGGTTCTACACGCGGGCTTGTATCCGGGGGCACGGGTCATCCCAGCCAGTGATTGTAGGGCAGAGTGGACACTATAGGAAACAACAGAGTAAACCTTTGTGGTTTTGTATGGATTAAGGTCGTTTCTTTTTTTTTCTAATATGATCTTTTATTGATTACAGGGAGAGGGATAGAAGCATCAGTGATGAGAGAGAATCATTGATCAGCTGCCTCCTGCAGGCCCCACACTGGGTATCAAACCCACAACCCGGGCAGGTGCCCTGACTGGGAATCTAACTGTGATCTGGTTCGTAGGTCAATGCTCAACCTCTGAGCCACGCCCGCTGGGCATTAAGAGAATTTCTAATGAAAAGGAATGAGTCTGGTGGCTAATGCTGGTCACGTGATGTGATAGTGGGTGGAGTGCTCTTACGCCTTAAGAATGACAGGAAACTCATTTCCTCCTAAAAGGGCTGGAATGCGCCAATTGTTACTTTTGCCCTTATCTGCCTCATGGGTATAAGTATCTTTTTAGGAGAAAAAGTAAAATTCAGTTAAGGTTTGTATCTTTGAGGAATCAGGTCTTCGGCTGATGTGCCCTAATTTTTACCCTTTTCATGGTTTCCTGGGGAAAAGATTTAATTAAAAGGTTATTGTGCAATAGCACCTGCTAGTTTTCCAAATGTATCACCTGTTCCCTTGGGAAGCTATTGTATAGTATGTGAGTTCTATCCTCTGCCCACCTGTATACACACGCAGTGACCGTTTTGAACATAAGCACGTCTTTGCTCCTCTGAGTTGTATATTTTTATCTGAAATATGTGCCATCTGCCGTCGTGGGGCCAATTCCATTTCATCATGAACGTACTCTCTGCTTGGGAGGAACATTTCAGGCTAAACAAGTTTTTGTTGTTGTGTGTTTGGTATGTGCACGGCTCAGACACTCCTAGGCACAGAGGAGAGCTGGGGAGGGGCAGGTGTGAGTGTCTAACTGAAACCCGATTGTTCCGGAAGGTCTGGAACTGACGTTCTTCTCCGGGGTCTATGGCACCTGCATCGGCGCCGTCAATAAGTTCGGAGCAGAAGAGAAGAGCCTCATCGGGCTTTCCGGCATTTTCATCGGCATCGGGGAAATCCTGGGTCAGTGAGGGAAACGTTTTGCATGAAATCTGTTAGTTATAGTTGAAATTTTAAGTGTACTTTGCCCCTCTCTGTTCTTGAATTTCTATTTCCCTGTTTATTTTTCCCCAAATGGGCAGGTCTTTGTTTTTTTTATTATCACTGTTGTAAGGTAACTAAGTTGCGAGACATTTGCCAAATAATTCAGAGACAAACCCATAAGTAGGAAAACACCGGGTCTCTGGAGATGCTCAGCGAGGTGTCTGGGAATCCCCGACTTTCTTGTTCTCTGTCTGACGCCAGCGGGGGGTCCCCCCTCCCCCCGCCTGGTTCTGACACTCCCCAGGGTCAAGGATGTCGTCCCTGACCTCAGACCCAGGAGGAAGCCCTGGTCCCCAGTCTGCCCGCACTGCTCACTGGATTTCATTTCTTTCTTTTTTTTTCAGATCATTATTTTGATTTTTTTTAAAAAATATATTTTATTGATTTTTACAGAGAGGAAGAGAGAGAGATAGAAAGTTAGAAACATCGATGAGAGAGAAACATCGATCAGCTGCCTCCTGCACATCTCCCACTGGGGATGTGCCCGCAACCCAGGTACATGCCCTTGACCGGAATCGAACCTGGGACCCTTCAGTCCACAGGCCGACGCTCTATCCACTGAGCCAAACCGGTTTCGGCTATTTTGATTTCTTAACCTCATCTTGGGTCATTCTGTTCTCGGTTTCATTGACTTTATAGGTGGGAGCCTCTTCGGCCTCCTGAGCAAGAATAATCGTTTCGGGAGAAACCCGGTTGTGCTGCTGGGCACCCTGGTGCACTTTGTAGCTTTTTACTTAATATTCCTCAACATGCCCGGGGACGCCCCGATCGCCCCCCTGGAGGGGACCGACAGCAGCGCTTACATCAAATCCAGGTGAGGCCACCTACTTTCTCAGCAGTCAGGGGAGGGCGAGGGTAGATGGGGAGGTCTTCAAAGCGGGGCAGTAATCCTCCTCTATAATGTGTTTATGGAGCCAGCGTGCGTTTAGGTGGAAATCCATAGAGAACCAGTTATTTCTGTTGTTGGTGCTAATCTTTTCCCACTAAGTCGTCTCGATCTATGAAGAAGTACGGGAGCATCCGGTGTGAATGTTGTGCCTCTGCTTTTCTGAGCAGTGAAATCGCTGGAAGTGAGGGCCTGGGGGAAGCGCAGCAAGGAGCAAGGGGTGGCCGTGCAGCTGGGCAGGGCGGCAGGTCCTTTACCGACATTTTGTCCAGAGCCACAGCCTCAGGGCGGTCCTGCCGCAAACACTTGGCAGCCCAGTTGGCTGGACTGTGAACATGAGTGCCCTGGAGCATACATTCTGCCTGTGAAAACCCCAGGGTTTACTCGCTCTTGTTTCACAGTGTTGGAAGCTTGGGAGGGAAAATGCTTTTGTGGGTGAGCTGCTTCCACCTTTGAAATGGCTCTAGCAGATATTGTTGATGCTCGTTCTAAATTAATGTTTCTTTTACTCAGCAAAGAAGTGGCCATCTTCTGCAGCTTCCTGCTGGGCCTGGGAGACAGCTGCTTCAACACGCAGCTGCTCAGCATGCTGGGCTTCCTCTACTCCGAGGACAGCGCCCCCGCCTTCGCCGTCTTTAAGTTTGTCCAGGTACCGGGGCTGCAGGTTGTGCAGCCTTTGTTTTAGTGCTTTAACTGTTTTCTTTGTTTTTTTTTAATATGTCTTTATTGATTTCAAAGAGGAAGGGAGCGGGAGAGAAATAGAAACATCAGTTAGGAGAATCATTGATCGGCTGCCTCCTGCACACCCCCTACTGGGGGTCCAGCCAGAAACCCCTGGCATGTGCCCTTGACCAGGAATTAAACCGTGACCTCCTGGTTCATAGGTCAACACTCAGCCACGGAGCCACGCTGGCCGGACTAACTTTGTTTCTCATAATGTGTCTCTGACGAGCAGTGGGGACATCCGCTAACAGGGTTTGTGAATAGAATTAGGAAGCAATGCACAGAGTGTGACCCTCCTGCCCCGCCTCATGTGAGAGAGCTTATGTTCTGGTCTCTAGTTCAGGTAGAGCCTTCCTTAGACACCTGGATTCACGCGCAGTGTAGACAGTCCTGGCTGTGATGCACATTACTACTGCTCCGGTTTTCCGCCAATTGCTGTTTTAAAGAACAGACTGTAGCCCACTCGATGGTGACCCGCTCTGGACGGGAGTCTCTGGTGCATGTTTGTGAGCGGGTGACAGGCAGACCTCTGTCGAGACGCACGGAGAGCTCTGTCAGTCGCGGAAAGCCGTGGGCCTGCACGTTGGGGGGTGGGGGGGAGGGGGCTCGCTGTGAGCTCGGGCCACCGCGTGCATGTTGTGACCCGTCTTCCTTCTTTCTAGTCCATCTGTGCAGCCGTGGCGTTTTTCTACAGTAACTACCTTCTCCTCCACTGGCAACTCCTGCTCATGGTGATCTTCGGGTTTTTCGGAACCGTGTCCTTCTTCGCGGTGGAGTGGGAAGCCGCCGCCATCGTGGCCCGGGGTTCTGACTACCGAAGTATCTGATCCCGGGAGGCCGTGCAAGGGGGGAGGTCGAGCGAGGAGGGAGGCCGAGCCTCCGCAGCAGCTGACACAGCGGAAGGACAGAGCGTGTGGCAGGGCCACCCTCACTCCCTCGGGGGGCGGTGCTCAGTGTGAGAAAGTGAAAGACGCGGGCCTGCCAGCGCCGGACCCGAGTTCACAGATGTTCACTCTCTAACGCGGGCGGAAGAAGGGAAGCTTGTTGTCGATTATAGTTGTTTAAAGATGTTGTTTTTCAATCCGTCTACCGCAGGTTCTTTATAATCATGTTACCAAATGTACATGTTTTCCTCTCCCTCCTGTTTCCTGGAAAGATCTTGCCTCGATTCAAAGCACTAGGCCACATGTCACATGGAGACTCGCTGGGCCGGGGGGATGTGCCGCTGCGGAGTGACGGGGGAGCATATGCTGCCCCACATGTGTGTCTGGGACGACATTGAAATAAATGGCAAGGTGCCGAAATGGGATCTCATCTTTGAAAGGATTTTGCACTTTCTTCCTCTTTAAACGTCTTGTTGGATACGTTTTCGTACCTCGCAGTTCGTAGCGAGGAGTGCCTGGTGGCTGGCGCCCACTGGGCGGTGCCTGGTAGATGAACTGTGCCCCTGGCTGTTCTAGAAAAGCCTAGTGGGAGGCTTCCCAGGATTCAGGGTTTGTGGGCGTTGGCGGGCCCCGCTCCCCTGTGAGGAGTGACTGGACAGGGGAAGAGCCTCTCCTCAGCTCCTGGAGACCTCGGCTGCCCTGGATTGTCCTGTAGCCCAGCAAGGAGGGGTCTGCGGCCACGGCCACGCTGCCTGCTGGGCCTGGAGCCACACCCGGGGGGGTGGAAGGCCCCGAGGGAGGGAGCCGTGGGGCTCAAAAGGCAACTCTTTCCACGGGGTCTGTCTGCCTCGGGGACTGTGGCTCCCACGTGCACTCCAGGCATCGGGATTATCAGTGACGGCCTTCAAACTCAGAGACGTAAACATTCCTGACCACACGCCGGGCAGGGCAGGTAGTCCATCCTGGCCGGCAGCATCCTTGACGAAGGTCAACCTTGACCTTTGAAACTGTTGCCTTTGGCATCTGGGACAACGTACCTTGGGAGTGACAGGTGTGATCTTCGTTTCCAGACCCCGGAAGGCACGCCCTCCCTCCGCACCAGAGCCCGAGCCGGGACCATGTGGTTGTCTTTTCCCCGCAGCCCGTCTCCTGCGCCGTGAGTGTTGGCGTTCACTGCCCGCAGCCCCGATGGGAGGAAGTGCGTGTCTCTCCCTTTCACTCTTTATCCAAGTCAGGGTTTCCCCGCTTTGCTCTCTCACCCCCTTAATCTGCCACCAGTGGATGCATGTCTCCTCCTCTGCTGCTTTCTTTTTTAACTTAAATGCTTCATTGTTTAAAGTGTTGCCCTCCTCTGAGTCTCCGGCTGAAGGAGGCGGCAGCGCTGCCGACCGGAGCCTCGGCTCCGCCCGCTGAGCTTTGCTTCCTGGCAGTCGTCGTCACTTTGGTTCCAAACGCTCAGAAATTCCCTTCCGTCCACGTCGTCATAACATCCCCGGCGCTGGATTCGCTCGAAAGCTTCTGTCCGTGTCTGCACCTGCTGACAGCCACACAAAGGCTCTTCCTGAGACCGGGAAGCCCCACCGGGAAGGAGGAGAGGGACGGGCTGTGGGGATTAGGAACCTGGAGCCGTGACCTGTGAAGGTCACAGGGATCCAGCAAAACCGAGGGTCCGCAGCGCTGCCCCCACAGCCGCCGACGGAGCTGAGGGCGACGCTGGTCCCTGATGTTCGATCACATCTCCCAGTTAAGCTGAGAGTAGGACCACAAGGGAGACGTTGTTCAAGAGAAAACCCCCAGCTAATAGCCTGTGACCCCAAGCCTGGATTTAATACCTGCCCCACTGCTTTCAGCCTCACCCAGGAGCATAATCACATGGCCTGGGAGTGTCCGCTCAGCACCAATGAGATAGTCATGTGGGCCCTCCCTGCACCCCCATCGGCAAGAGGCAAGCTGCATGACGAAAATGTTGCCATCCCCGCAGCCCCCAAAGATGCCCTGTTCTAAGAATTCTTTCCTTTTGCTAGTTACTCCCCTGCCCCACCCTCTGTCTATAAAGACCTTCCATTTGTACGACCCCTCGACCCCTCAGAGCTCCTAGCTGTCGGATAGGATGCTGCCCGATGCATGAATCGCTTAAAACCAATCAGATCTCCCAATTTACTCGGTTGAATTTTGGTTTTTAACGGCCCCAATTCTGTGTGAACTGAGAAAGAGAAAGAAAAAGCTGATCAGTTTTAGAGACTTCAGATCCAAAAAAAAGGCTCATTTGAGCATTTTTTTTTTAACTTCAATTCATAATCCTCCCTTTCCCTTCCCTTCCTGAAATTGTTTCAGGGTGGATTCGTCAGTCTTCCTTGTTATATTCTAAGCCTGCTTGACTTTATGTTCTAATTGGTTTATTGCTCTCCATTTTACATGCTAAGAGGATCTTTGGGATCGTTGTCACAGGAAGGGAAGCAAAGCCCTGGGCACAGAGGGGAAGGCAGGTGTGTCTTTCTCTCCCGTGTGCTCACAGGCATTTAAATAAATAAGGAGCACAGCGCGTTCCCGTTCCCGTAGGGGCTGGGTCGGTGTCTGCGCAGGATGATGCTGTGGGGGAGCCTCGGGGCGGCCGGGCCGGCTCTCCTGCAGGAGCTGGGCCCAGAGCTCCCTGCGAGCTCCGGCCTGCGGGACACATCTGTTTGGGGTCCAGCCCTTGCTTGGGACAGGATGTCATTGCCTTGGCAGCAGCCGACCCTTTTTAAAAATATATATGTTTTTATTTATTTCGGAGAAGGAGAGAGAAACATCAGTGATGAGAGGATCATTGATCAGCTGCCTTCTGCAGCCCGTAACCCGGGCATGTGCCCTGACCGGGAATTGAACCGTGACCTCCTGGTTTATAGATGGACGCTCCACCAAAGTTGTAGGTTCGATTCCTGGTCAGAGGACATGCCTGGGTTGCCGGGGGCTTTGATCCCAGGTAGGGGGCATGCAGGAGGCAGCCAATCCATGTCAGGCTCTTACATCGATGTTTCTCTCCCTTTCCTCTCTCTCTCAAAATCAACTTAAAAATTTTAAAAAGGAGGAGCTGTATTAGAAAGACTTTCATGACTGCCTCCGATAGATTGTCCTAAACAAGTACTTCTCTGCCCTGTTTGTTAGAATGTTACAGGCAATGGAACTTGGGGCCCCAGGAGGATTCCCCTCGGAGGGGAGTGAGGACACACTGCATCTGCCCATGGAATTGACGGACTTCTGTGCTGGGCCAGTAAACACTTATCTGGGAACACAGATGGGCCTGGTTTCACTATCGCGCTCTCCCCAGCCCCGAGGACAGCTGTGGGCTGCTTTGCTCTCTGGCAGGTTAATCCCAGACTTGTAAACAGGCAGCGATTCCCGAGCCAAACCCAGAATAACCTGGGGAACTGTGGGCGTCAGCGCTGACTCATGATGCATGGATGTTGGGATGAAGAGAGTGGAGGGGCCCTGGCTGATTTGGCTCAGTGGATAGAGCCTCGGCCGGTGGCCTGAAGGAGCCCCAGTTCGATTCAGGTCAAGGGCCCATGCCCAGGTTGTGGGCTCAATCCCCAGTGGGGGGTGTGCAGGAGGCAGCCCATCGATGATTCTCTGTCATCATTGATGTTTCTCTCTCCCTCTCTGAAATAAATAAAAATATATATACTTAAAAAAAAAAAAAAGAGGGAGAGAGAGAGAGAGAGGAGGGCTCACACCCACATGACAAGATGAGCAGGACTGGGGTCTGCCCAGGAAAGATAGGAGGGACGTACCCACCCACATGGGGCAGCGCTCTAACCTCACCCAGCAGCCACCGCGGGAAGACACAAACCGTCACCCAAGTTGAGAGCAAGTGGGGAAAACTGCAGCGAGGCCTCCGGCGGGCGAGCTGAGGTTGGGGCAAGCCCCCTCCTGGTTCCGGGGTCAGAGGCTCTCCTGACATAGGACAAGGCCTCGGGTTATATAACCCGACTTCGCAGAGCCCTTTCGAGTGCATTTTACTCGAGCCTCCCGAGAGAGCACAGAAGTTAGGAGAGGGATTAGCACCCCATCGAAGGCTCAGGACGGGAGCAGAGAAACGGGGAGGCGGCTCCCCCAGCTCAGAACAGCCATCCCCGCACGCACGTGGCCCGGGTGTCTCTGGCCACGGCCTTGGCCCAGCTGCCCACTCGGTTGTTGGGCTGGGTAGGATTTTAGGCGTCGCATGGAGAGCCCATGGAGTCTTTCCCTGGGATCTGGCCCAGGAGAAGTGAGTGCCGAGCACGACGGCGGGAGTGTATCCCCATGGTGAGGTTTGGCTGAAGGGCCGGTAGACTTCGGGATGTTCATCGGCCAAGAGGCGGGCAGGTGAGGGCGATTCGGAAGCATCCAGGAGGGAGTCCACTGTGGACGTGGCCGGTGCTGCTGGGCTTAGCCGGGGGCGGAGCCCAGAGCCGGGCAAGGTGGCCACAGGCCCCGCATCTGCTGACTCAGCCTCGTTCGTCCCTCTCCGGAATTACGCTCTTCTGTGCAGATTTTTTTTTTACCACTTGTGTCTGTGTTATTGGAAGCTGCCAGGTGTCCGCAGTAAAGCCAATTTAAACCCAGTGGAGCCTGCAAATAGGAACACTTAGCTGGGGAAGGGAAAAGGATAGAGCTGCCGCCGCAGAAGGGCCAGTGTCCCCGGGGGGAAGAGACGAAAATGACCTCGGGCCTGCAGAGTGAATTTCATTTTACGCCAAGAAAAATGGGGGGCCCTGACCGGTTTGGCTCAGTGGATAGAGCGTCAGCCTGCGGACTCAGGGGTCCCAGGTTCGATTCCGGTCGGGGGCATGTACCTTGGTTGCGGGCACGTCCCCGGTGGGGAGTGTGCAGGAGGCAGCTGATCGATGTTTCTCTCTCATCGATGTTTCTAACTCTCTATCCCTCTCCCTTCCTCTCTGTAAAAAATCAATAAAATATATTAAAAAGAAAAATGGGAGGGGGGCTGGCTGGTGTTGCTCAGTGATTAGAGCATCCTCCCTTCCATCCCTCCCTCCCTCCTGTCCACTCTCCCTGGAAAGCAATGGGAAAAATATCCTCAGGTGAGGATTAACACACACAAAAGACGAATGGGGAGGGTTCCCGCAGAATATTCATCAGCCCTCCAGGTGTGTGCTTTCAGGGTCGAGGGCTCCACGGATTAGTCTCCACTGAGTGGTCAGTGGCAGGCCCGGGCTCCTGAGCCATCGCAGCTGGTCCTGGCTGAGGCCTAGATGCTAGCTGTAAGGAGCTGACCACATGGAGCCTCTCTCGCCCTCAGATCCCCCCCCACCCCCCATCCCTGAGCAGCAGCGGGTCCCTGCCCGCAGAGCACAGCCCCCCATTACCAGGCAGGAGCACCTCTCCCAGCCCGACTTCGGTTTCCCTAATTACAGCCGAGGCCCCAGCAGGCCTTCCCCCTAATCAGCTTAATGCAGACACACACTCCCCGCTCCCTGGCTTCTAACTCGCTCTCTGCTGCTGGGTGAGGTTTTCTTTCTTGTCAAAAAAATTTTTTTTAATTGATGAGAGGGAAAAAGAGATCAGTTTGTTGTTCCACTTATTTATGCATTCCTTTGTTTCTTTCTTTAATCCTCACCCAAGGATATTTTTTCCATTGATCTTTAGAGATAGTGGAAGGGAGGGAGGAGGGGGAGAAACATGGATGAGAGAGACATCGACTGGCTGTCTCCCCCGTGTGCCCCGACTGGGGCTGCAGATTGAACCTGCAACTGAGGTAGGTGGTAGCTGATCTTTTTTTCTTTTTTAATGTAATTTCATTGATTTCAGAGAGAAAGGGAGAGGAAGATAGAAACATCAATGATGAGGGAGAATCACTGATCAGCTGCCTCCTGCACGCCCCACACTGGGGACGGAGCCCACAAACCGGGCCTGTGCCCTGACCGGGAATCGAACCGTGACCTCCTGTTCATAGGCGGACGCTCCACCGCGGAGCCACGCTGGCCGGGCTGAAGTACATGATCTTGGCCGGGAATTGAACCTGAGACCCTTCAGTCTGTGGCCGACACTCTAACCAGGGATCCAAACTGGTCAGGGCCGTAGGTTGGTCCTGGTATGCGCCCTGACGGGGACCGAACTTGCAACCTTGGCGTATCCCAACGACGCTCTAACCGCCTGAGCTGCCGGCCAGGGCCTCGAGGGCAGTTCTGAGTGGGCACCTGTTTGGGCTGAATTGTGCCGCCTCCCAGGTTCACAGATTGAAGCCTTCACCCCCGACCTTCACTCCAGATGTGACCGTTTGGGGACAGGTCTTTGCAGAGGTAAGCACGCTGATACCAGGTCATCGGGGTGGGGGCGGGGGAGGGCCCGACCCAGCGTGCTGTGCCAGGCGAACCTGTAGGAGGAGGGAACCAGGACCCGGGCAGACGCGGAGGACGACCACGCGATGGGAAGGCCCCACCCGCCGAGGGGCGAGGCCTCAGAAGGCACCGGCCCTGCCCACACCTGGGCCTCGGACTTCCAGTCTCTGGGCCCAGAAAGCGGGTTTCTGTGGCTCCAGCACCGCCTGCCCGTGGGGCTTTGCTCGGCAGCCCTGGGAGGCCCACCTGGCGCCCATGGCGGCGAGATGGGTGCCCATGGCGGGGAGACGGCAGGTGCCAGTGCCCAAGGAGCAGGCTGGCTCCTCCTTCACGTCCGGCCGAGGAGCAGGCCAGGATTCTCCCGGCTTCCCACCGGGTTCCTAGACAGTTACACACAACACCTCCTGCTCCAGGAAGTGGGGGAGCAAGTGGGTGCAGTCTCCCCCCTCCCCCGCCCCAGAGGTGGGAGAGAAGGGCGAGGGGATGGGTCCTGTGGGAGAGTTCGTGCAGCGGTGACACGTCCCTGGAGGCGTCCTCTTTCCCGCGGTGGCACCTCACCGGGCCGCCGCTTTTGCTGATATTCCTGAACGAGACCCAATTCATTATCCTCCTAAAAATTGATTTAAAAAGAGAGGCCTCAGCTCAGCACTGCCGAGACCCGGATGACGGATGGCTTTATTAGCAGCTTCAATTGTGTATTTATCAAATCAGACCAGCAGCCAGGGCACTTCGTTAAGATTCCTCCTTCTCAGTCGGAGGAGAGAAGATGGGGAGAGAAAGGGCCGGTGACTGTTCTATGGGGAAGGTTTTTTTTTTTTTTTTTAATCTTTATTGTTGAAAGTATTGCATCCATCCCCCCTTTCCCCACACTGACCCCTTCTGGCCTGCACCTGCCCTAGCGGGGAAGTTTTATTTTTTATTTTTTAAATGTGTTCTTATTGACTTCAGAGAGGAAGGGAGAGGGAGAGGGAAAAACATCGGTGATGAGAGAGAATCATGGATCGGCTGCCTCCTGCTCGCCCCACACTGCGGGTCGAGCCCACAATCTGGGCCTGTGCCCCAACTGGGAATCGAACCGTGATCTCCTGGTGCATAGGTGGGTGATCAACCACTGAGCCACGCTGACTGGGCTGCGGGGGAAAGTTTTAAATGCCTGAAATAACACGCTAGAGGCCTGCAGGGGGCGCAGCGGGCCACAGGCTGGAATAAGGGTCATCTTCCCGCTGGGAGCCCTGGGGCCGGGCCCCATCCTCTGCCCCTTAAGCGCTATCTCTCCTTTAAGCCTCTGCCAGTCAGCAAAGCAGTGCTTACCCAGCGCCTGGTCCACGGGGCGCCCTGGGTGCTGCGTGTGCAAACCCGTAAGAGCACAGAGCAACAGGGCGGCGGTGGGGGGTGGGGGAGGTTGGGGGGGGCACACTCAGAGGCAGGGTCTGGGTTCAAACCCGCTCTCTTCTGTACTGACAAGTACCCGTGGGCAAGCGTCTTCATTGTTGAGATAGAATTCAGATAAAGTTTGCCCCTTTCCAGTGTATAATCCAGCGGTTTTTTTGGTTTTGTTTTTTAAATATTTTTTATTGATTTAAGGGAGAGATAGATAGAAACATCAATGATGAGAGAGATCATTGATTGGCTGCCTCCTGCACGCCCCCTACTGGGGGGGATCGAGGCCGCAACCCAGGCATGTGTCCTTGGCCGGAATTGGACCAGGGACCCTTCAGTCCGCAGGCTGACGCTCTATCCACTGAGCCAAAACGGCTAGGGCCAATCCAGCGGTTTTTAGAATATTCATAAGATGGTGCAAACATCCCCATTATCCCGTCCTAGACATTTTCATCAGCCGAGAAAGAAGCCCCGTCCCCGAGAGCAGCCACTCCCACTCCACTCCCCAGCCCCTGGCAGCCGCCAGTCCACTTCCTGTCTGTATGGAGCGGCCCATTCTGGACATTTCTTAGGAATGAGGTCAGCCGGCCAGCAGGGCTCAGTGGTTGAGCGTTGACCTATGAACCAGGAAGTCACAGTTCGATTCCCGGTCAAGGGCACATGCCCAGGTTGTGGGCTCGATCCCCAGTGCGGGGCGTGCAGGAGGCAGCCGATCCATGATTCTCTCTCATCATTGATGTTTCTCTCTCTCTCTCTCTCTCTCTCCCTCCCTTACTCTCTGAAATCAATAAAAACATTTTTTTAAGAAGTTGCACCCTAGCTGGTTTGGCTCAGTGGATAGAGCGTCATGACGCCTGTGGACAGAGCGTCATGACGCCTGTGGACTGAAGGGTCCCGGGTTCGATTCCAGTCAAGGGCACGTGCCTCGGTTGCGGGCTCCTGGCCCTGGTCAGAGGCATGCGGGAGGCCACCAATTGATGTGTCTCTCTCACATCGGTGTTTCTCTCTGTTTCTCTTTCTCCCTTCCACTCTCTCTAAAAATCAATGGGAAAAAAATCCTCGGGTGAGGATTAAAAAAAAAAAATGTTGCCCTGCTAAAGCACATTGAAATAAAGTAGCAAAGTAAACACGGCAACATGGAGTCCCCGGGTCATTTCCTGGCACGTAGTAGGTGCTCAATAAATGGAACCTCAGGGTCTTTTTAAAGGAAGAGCTGGCCTGTGTCTCTGGTGCTGGGATGGGGTCCACTGGGAGGGACCCCCGTCTGTTCTGTCCTGGCTTCCGTGGCCACACCATGAACCCACACACACGCGCGTGCACACACACGCACACAGCAGCCAACGGCCTGCAGCACAGGAAAGTACAGTGGCTGCGTTCCCGGCGCCCACACGCTGCGCAGCGGATGGCCTTCTGGCGTAAATAACAACAAACGCCCGAGCTGCTTTCCAAGGGGAGGATTAGCCTAAAGCTGTGAGACACAGAGCATGAGGTGTGCCTTGGCCAGAGCGGCCCCCTCGGGCTGCCCGCACGGCTGCCGCCGCGGCTCCGTGGAGGGCCGCAGGTTCCGCCCGCCTGCGGGTGATCTGTGAGTGGTGTCACCAAAGGCTGTTATGACATTATTAACGCTCCG
>NW_005872024.1:0-13817 GCF_000147115.1 Myotis lucifugus
AATATAAACTTGACCTTAATAAGACTGCAGGCTGGAAAACTCAAAGTTAAACCAACATATTATATTAAAATTTTTTAAAATGCCCATAAGAAAGCACATAATTCATATTACAGTTGAACTGGAATGGAATCATAGAATACACCAGTATTCAGTACAATTTCTTAGGATTTGGAAAAGTGCAACGGGTATTAACTCCCTTTTGGTCGATACTACAACTTCGCCATATGATTTGTGGATTAAGAAACTGACAATGCTAATTAAATGTGTCTTTAACAGTTAATGTTTAACCACAAATGCAGCTCCAAATGTTAGCTCTTCAAACACAGTCTGGTAAAAGTGGAAATATTGATTTAGAATTCAAGACTACTAGTTTTCCCGAATTGAGAATGTCATTTTCTGCAGCTTGGATCTTAGGAAGCACTTTCTCACAGAGTCTACCATATAATCCTTGCAAATTTGCAAGACAGAAAAAAACATCCCTTTCCGCACACCTGCACTTCTTTTTCTAAAATTCTTTTTCTAAACTATTTTTATTGTTGACCCTGTTACAGATGTCCCGTTTTCCCCCCCTTTTGCCCACCTCCACCCAGTCCCCGCATCCCCCTTCCCTCCAGCCATCACCACACTGTCCTCTGCGTCTATGGGTTATGCCTACATGTTCTTTGGCTAATCCCTTCACCTTTTCTCAGCCAGTCCTCTCTCTCACTGTCCCCCCTGGCAGCTGTCAGTATGTGCCCTGTACCCATGCCTCTGGCTCTATTTTGTTTGACCTTTTATTTTGTTCATTATATTCCCCACATCTTCCTCACTGGACCACCAGGCATTCCGTGAGCAGACGTCCCATGATTCCACTCACCGCTGAGTCAATAGAAAATAGTTTAGAGGCAATTCTGTACTGGCAAGGTCTAGCTGCCATTTCTCCACTGATTAAATACTATGTACTTTGCTGCAAACAGCTCAATTGTTATGAAGTTTGTTTGTTTATTGCTTCTTCCTCAATATTCCCATGGCGCTTTGTAGTCCGGTATTGGAGACAGCGCACCAGGATACACATTACATCATAGTTCACTCGCGTCTCTCTCTGTTTGTTGTTCCATTGGAAAGTGATCTTCTCGAGGCCACGGATTATATAATGGAAAGGGCACAGGCTTTGGAGCACAACACACCGGAAACCAAACACCATCTTTAAAACTGAATTCATCACCAGGTGCCTTACCTCAGCACAGAGGGATGCTACCTAAGTATCTTTTATAAGTATATATTTTTTACTTTGAGCTGTCTTTTTGTATTTCTCAAATCTCTCTAGCTGGCAAATTATCCTGTCTGACTAAATGAACACCCTGCAATACATCCCTGAAGCTCTCCACGCTTTGGTTTCTTATTTGAAAAAAGCAAGTTCTACTGGCTCGGTAATACTGCCAGAAAAATTGAAGAATCTACTTTTGTGAAGCAGCTGTCTTGTTTATTTAGCAAGGGCTAACATAGTGCTTATGGAGTACCAGGCACGGCTTAAAGTAGTTTATTTTTATTCATTTGAATCCTCAGAATATTCTCAAAAGTTAAAACTTTTACTTGTGTCACTTTACAGATGAAAAAATTGATGCTTAGAGAGGTTAAGTAAACTTCACAAAGTCATCCTGGCAAAAGGAACCAGAACCCGGATTGAAATCCAGAGAGACTGGCTTCAGAATGTGTGCTGTTATAGCTCGGCTACCCTATCTCTCCAAGAGAAGCGAAACACTGGGGCCAAGGGTCTGCTCAAGGTCACAGCACTGCAGCAATGCAAGGAGAACTAGAACCTACAGGTTCTGACTCCTGAATGAAAGCATGGTCTGAGACACTGCACTCCACCAATTCATTAAGTGCATTTGGGAATGTATAAATCAAAGTAAACTTGATTCATTTAATTTATCCTGAAGGTTCACTCAAACAAACAGTATCTGTTATTTATCTTCAGGAATCATGTAAATAAAATTTGCCTCCAAAATCAGGCTCTATCATTAAATAAGTCCATTTATATTAATGTTCTTTGTTATATATGAAATTCTATATTACTAAACATGTTCAATACCAAACATTAGTATTCAGATTGTACCACTTTGTATCTAGTGGGTTAGAAAATGTGGAAAAAGAGGAATTTAAAGATAGAAAATAAATAAGAAAAAGTTGCTATTTATGGCAAGGTCATAATAATAAAGCATTCCTATGAGTTTGTTTTGTTTTGTTTTGCTTTTAATATATAAGATTTCAGTATCTACTACCATTAAAATAATTACTGGTTGAAGTCAACAGGTAGAGACATATGAGTTTTGTTTTTACTTTGAAATTTCTACCCAGGAAAGACTGTTTTATATTAATTTATTTTCCTTTTCATTTTATTCAAAACAAATATTTATTATTAAATGTTTCATAGCCTCAATTCCTGGGCTTGATTATTTCATTGGTTCTTTAAATGCATCTAATTTTCCAGGAGAAAAGTGGAAGGAATGGAGACTTTGATCTCTTTTTAAAGTTAAGAATTTCTTATAAACCATGCCAATCAATGTAAATATTGAAATAATGTAATATTAATGTCTCAGCACTTGCTGTGTTAGTCTGCCAAACAAAATGCCACAGGCTGGGTGGCTTACACAATAGAAGTGCATTTTCTCACACTTTAGGGACTGGGAAGTCTAAGATCAAGGTTCAGCAGGTGGATTTCTAATGAGTCCTCTCTTCCTGCCCTGCAGATGGTTGCCTTGTCACTGTGTCTTACACGGCCTTTCCCCCGTGTGGGCACGCAGAGGGAGAGATCTGGGACGGCCTTTCCTCTGTCAATAGGGATACCAGTTCTATTGACTTAAGGCCCCACCCTCAATGACCTCCCTATAGGCCTTATCTCCAGACACAGTCGCATTGCAGAGTTAGTGATTCGACATGTGACTTTCAGGGGGATACAATTCAGACCATTAAAACTGCTTTTAGGCATCTCTTTATTATTTAAATAAAGGTGAGGTAGGGAAATGAATAATTTTAGAACAACTGGTGGCAATATAAAACAGTCAACGTTCTAGTTACAGGGTTTTTAAAAACCAGTTCATTATTCTAATCTTTAAACTTGTGAACTCATGCTTAGCTAATAGTATATGCAATTTCTTGTTTTAGATGTTGAGTGGGGCCTGATCCTTTGGAAGTTGGAATTTTAGTGGTTGCTATGTCTTTTCTTCCTTTTGACTTCTGTTTTTCATTGGCCTATTACATGATCACAACTGTAAATATTTTCAGTACCTTGGTATATAATTTCCATGAGCATAAAATGTTGAAATATTTCACTTCCACTTTTCTTATCTTCACTCTAGCATTCTCAGTTTTCATTTTGTTCAGAATATATCTTGGGTACATGAAAGCAGAACTTGCTCACTTCAGGCTAATTATACCTTTAACCTTTCACAAGATCAAAGACAGGATAGAATTAAAAACTGTAGTGTGTTTACCGTGTGTCAGATGCTCTACTATCACCTTTAACTTTTTAAAACAGTGAATCTCTTTCCTGTGATGACCGGCCCCAAATTAAAGTAATTTGCATGTGTATTTTTTCTATCTCAATGACCATCTTGACTTAGACTTACATCTTTTAATAGTTCGGGAGTCAATCCAATTCTTGGAATCAAGGTTTTTTTATTATTATTTCAAGGTCCGGCTGGTGTGGCTTAGTGGTTGAGCATTGACCTATGAACCAGGAGGTCACAGTTCGATTCCCGTTCAGGGCATATGCCGGGTTGCAGGCTCAATCCCCAGTGTGGGCCATGCAGGAGGCAGCCAATCAATGATTCTTTCTCATCATTGATGTTTCTATCTCTCCCTCTCCCTTCCTCTTTGAAATCAATAAAAATATTTTTAAAAAGAATTGCTTATGTAAATAAGAAATAAATTAGATATAAAATCAGTAACTTTAGCACTACTTTTTGAGTACTTATGAATGTAACTTATGAGTAATTATTTGTGAAAGAGTGAAACATATTAATATCTAATAAAAGACAGAAAGGTCTGGAATAAATCTTGGAGAATGAACGTCTCATTCAATCTCTTTTAGAAAAGTATACTGCAGCTAAGAAAATTGAAGTGATTTTTTTAAAGCTCACCTAATAGCTAGAAACTATGTTACCTTACTCTGAGTTCTGTATGCTTATCATCAAATCATGTCAATTGTCATTGGTAATTCCATTTGTTCTGAAACTAAAAGAAATAATCTATTATTTTTCTCTAACTTATTTTGCCCCCAAAAATCATTTCCACAAAATGTAATATAATGTATATGAAACTTGTACACTTGCACTCAAATTTATGCTCTGCCACTTTCTATATTTCAGGCAAACTTCAATTCTGTGAATCACATTTTCCATTTAACATAAGAGAAATAGACAAAAAGATGATCAAAGCTCCCGAAACAGTGACTGGCATATATTTTCTTTCAATGTCTGTTAGTAGTATTTATTTTCCAAATACACTGTATTAGTTTCCTAGTACTGCCGAAGCAAAGTGCCACAAACTTGATGGTCTCAAACAAAGGAAATGCATTCTCTCACAGTTTGGGAGCAAAGCAGCTTGAAATAAATGTGTCAGCAGACCACGCTTTCTGTGCAGGCTCTAGGGGAGAATCTGTTTCATGGCTACCTCCTAGCTCCTGGGGCTCCCAGCAATCTGCTCTGTGATTATACATGACACAGTCCCTGTGTGTCTTTGTGTCACTTCCCTGTTCTCATAGGAACACAAGCCATATTAGATGAAGGCCATATCCCATGCCAGTATAACCTCATCTTAACTTACATCTTAATTACATCTGCATACACACTATCTATATATATAAAAGCCTAAGAGACCATTACGATGGAACAACTGGAACAACTGGAATGACCAGTCGCTATTACATGCACTGACCACTAGGGGGCAGACGCTCAATGCAGGAGCTGCCCCCAGCCCACAGGCCCCGATCGCCTATGGGGCCTGCTGGCCAACCTCCTGGTCCCTTCCCCTGCTGGCAGGCCCCAATCGCCCAATCGGAGCCAGGCTCCTGGGCTGGGATGGGGAACTCTGGGTGGGTGGTGGCAGACGCAGCCCATATCCCAGGGGGGCCAGGGGTTGGCTCCCTCCTTGGGGCCAGCACCCAACCTCCCATGTCCTTCCCCTCATCCCACCCCCCAACTCTCCCCTTGGACGGCAGACCCCAATTGCCCAATTGAGGCAGGATCCTGGACTGGGATGGGGAACTGGGAGTGGGTGGTGGCGAACATGGGTGGTGAGGTAAGGAGGAAGGGGGGAGGTGGGGAGGCAGGGAAATGCGCTGTGGCGGCGCACAGGCGGCAAGGAAAGGAGGAGGGGGGAGGCAGGGAGGTGGAAAACCTGATTGGCCCTGATCGCTGGCCAGGCCTAGGGACTCCCCCTGTGCACAAATTTCATGCATCAGGCCTCTAGTTTCCAAATAAGTTTTTACTCATAAGTACCAGGGGACTTCAGCATGTTTTGGGGGATACACAACTCAACACACCACATACACTTATGCTATTTTGGAATGATTGTTGTGATCGATGCTCTGTGAATTTTTCTGACATATTTGAACAGAGAAACTCATTAGAGGATGTTGAAAATATCTTGAAATGTTTATATTGCCCCATGACATAAAGCATAGACAGAATGAACACGGATAGGATAGGATAGGTATAGTGACAGTGATAGAATAAATTGTTCCTTTTTTTTAGTGGATTACTTGGACTTTAGCTGTAATTTAAGATGCTATTTTAATTTGCCATTTACAATTTAATTATAACTTCCTTCTGAATGTGAACTAGTATGTTTTATTTCTCGTATATTTTCAGTTGGCAGTACTCAGAAATCATAAAAATTTAAATTGCAATCAACTACACAGCAAATGATCCTTTAAACATTTATAGTCTGTTAATTCTTCCAAGAATACTCATGAAAGAAAAGTGATGCTCAAGTTGTCTAATTTCAAAGCTGTTCTAAAAATCATGAAATTTTTTTAATTTTGTAAAAGAATGTGCCCCTCTTAAAGAATGTTGACATATGCCACCTTGAATTTCTAATTATGCATGATGACTGTCTGAAACAAAAAGCACAACCCACATGGCATAGTAACTGCAAACAGTGAAGCGGAATGTCACCTGCATGTGGCAAAACTGCCACCATGAACGTCTCATACGAATCTGATTTAAATCCTCATTATGAGTATGTTTCTTAATGCTCACTGCACAACTACACTGAATTTTCATACTATTAGGAAATCTGCCTACGTTCCTATAGGCCCAACATCTAAGTGTTCTCTGTATCAATGAGTTTGTTTCTGTTTGTTGTTTTGTTTTTCAGATTCCACATGTGAGTGAAATCTTATGGTATTTGTCTTTCTCTGTTTCATTTATTTCACTTAGCAAAATACCCTCTAGGTCCACCCATGTTTTAGAAATGAAAAGAGAGTCAGATAGAAAATTCTAGGTCCATAATTATTTTCTCTGAGCACCAAAAAACTGTAATTATACTCTTACAAACTAACTGCATTGTGGAATTAGATATGGCAACTGACAATTCCCTCTGAATTTGTGACTGACAATCCCTCTCCCCCTTTTTCATCTTTTTAAAAAAAGAAACTTAACTTTTTTTGAGATTTATGTATTATGTAAAAAACAAAATGGAGTGATACTGGCATATTCTCCACCTAGTTTGCCCAAAGTGACATTTTGCATAATTATAGTGCAACATCACTACAGGAAACTGACATTCATTGACCTTATTCAGAAATAAGACATTTTATAGGCATTCATTCTGTGCATGCACGCGTGCGCGCACACACACACACACACACACGTACTTGTTCTATGCAGTTTTAGCATACATGTAGTTCATATCTACCAACACAGTCAGAACAAACGGTCCCATCAAAGCATCCCCATAGCAATACTAATCTCTTTTAGTGGCTCTAAATCTTGATAATTTTTCATTTTAAGAATACTATATAAAATGGAATCATACAGTGTAGTACCTTTAGAGATTGATTTTTTTCATTCAACATATTTTCCTTAAGATCCATCCAAATTGTTGCAGATATCAATGGTTTGTCCCTTTTATAGCTAAGTAATATTTCACGGTGTGGATGTTCTACAGTTTATTTAATCATTTACCCTGTGAAGCATAGTTTGGTTGTTTCCAGTTTGGGGCTATTATAAATAAAGTTGCTGTAAACATTTGTGCACAGGATTTTGGGTGAACATATGTTTTCATCTATGTGGGATAAATCCCCAAGGTTGCAATAACTATGTTATATGATAAGTGCATATTTAATTTTTTACAAAACTGGCATTCTCTTGTCCAGGGTGTCTGTACCATTTTAAAATCCCATAGTATCTCATATTTTGATTCTATTGTTGATTTTAAAAAAATTTGATGTAGTCTTGTTATGTTTACTTTTGATTTATCTGCCTTTTATTTCTGGCTTTTAGTTTTCCATCATATAATTACCAAGTTGGTCGGTATTTATTTATTGTACTTAAAAATTATTGTGTTTCCTGTATTTAAAACTTCATGTATATGATCAAGTCTGGAAAATTTTCAGCCAATTCATATTTAATAGTCTCCTCTTAAATCTGTTAGGTGTATATTAGATCATTCTTGTTTTTCTCATCTTTTTTGTGTTATATTTGTAACAGAGGTGTCCATAACTATTTTGTTTCCTCCAAGGATATAAAATTGTTTAATCTCTTGTTTGCTAATATCTAAATGCATAATTTAAGACAGGACATTCTCCAGGAACCTTTAGACCATGGTTAGTGTTAGAAAACTCAAGAAGTTTTAAGCCAGTTTCTGCCTCAAACAACAAAAGTGGCACATTATATTGTTCATCATTCAACTCCAAGAGCTTAGTCATTAAGACAAACAAGGAAATTGCCAGAAACATAAGTTGTGCTACAGATTCTAAGGCCACCAAAGTTTGTGTCAGAATGAAAACAAAACCTCCTAAGAGGGAAGACAATTAGATACCCAGGTGCCTTGCCAAGGACGACTGCATCCTTTCAGGGGAAGGTACTCCATTAATTTGCATTTCCTCTTCTTTTTAAAAAAATATATTTTATTGAGTTTTCACAGAGAGGAAGGGAGAGGAATAGAGAGTTAGAAACACTGATAAGAGAGAAACATCGATCAGCTGCCTCCTGCACACCGCCTACTGGGGATGTGCCTGCAACCGAGGTACATGCCCTTGACCGGAATCAAACCTGGGACCCTTCAGTCCGCAGGCTGATGCTCTATCCACTGAGCCAAACCAGTTCCTCTTCTTCATCAGCTCTAACATGTTCGTGCTATTTCAATTTGATTTTTATTGCAAATCTTTGTCCATAAGGTTTAATAAAGCTTACATTTTATCCAAATAAAATGTTTTACAGTTTACTATTACCTACTTCCTTTACATGCCTACACTTTCAACTTGGACACTGTTTTATTGAATTCTTTCTTAGGTTTAAGTCTATGAATCATGGGTCATTTAAGGTTCATCTGCCTTCTGTGTACACATATTCTAGGACGACTTTCAAACATATCGTCATAGCAAATTTGATCCTAAGTAACTAAAATATTTTTAAAATACCAGTATATTTGTATACTTTGCAACACATTACTTGAGATTCAGTTTCTTAGAAACAGTGCACTGCTGTATGAAAATACTCTTTACCTATGTCACCCTTCCCTCCACACTTCTCCCCTCTGGCAACCAAGATATGGAAGCAACCTAAGTGCCCATCAATAGATAAATGGATAAAGAAGATGTAGTATATGTACTAAAATATTACTCAGCAATAAAAATGTTTCATAAATAAATAAACAAAAATTATTGAAGTGATTAACTCTAAAGTAGGGGAATGGAATGGAATGCAAGCAGTGAGGAATGACAGAGAACCTGTTAAAGACTGTTGGGGATAAATTATATTAATTAATTTAGTTGAGTCCATGCATATCAATATTTAAAAAATTGTGTGTTTATACATTCTTCAAAATCTTGATATTTGATTTTTCAATTAAATGAAGTTGTGCTACATATTCTAATAAAAACTGCTTTAGAAGCTCCTAAAATAAAACAACTAGCTATTCCTGAAATATAGGAGAGTTTAGGCTAAATATATTTTTGATATAAAAATATATGTATAATATATGGCATTTTATCTGGCAAGATGGGTTCTCTGATGACCCTTTCCCTCAATTCACCATTTTACAGATGGTTAGATGTTTATCTTTCAGCATCTCCTTTAACATGTGAAATCAGAACATGAGAAGTAAGAAAGCTATGAAATACTGTCATCATAGTATTTCTAAAAATGTGTCCTATATGACACTTGGTCTATCAAATGTAAACTGGTTGATTAAAAATTAATTAAAGAAAGTTAAACAGATATTTTTTCTGTACGTCTTCTTACAGTCTATAGCACACAAATATATATTAAGAACCTGAAAGAGAGAGTAGATAGTAAGTTTGACTTATAAGCTTATTTATCTACTCAAGCTCTCCTCAAAGAGCATCTCACAGATCAATGTTTTCAAAACGGATTGAGATACACTGTCTGATGAGTTTTCATAATTTACAATCTCAAGGTTTTGATAAGTGAAAGATCATACCTCTCTTTCACTATTAACTAAAAACTTTAAAAGAAAGATTAGTCCCTATCAGGTGTATAAAGATTCTTTCTCCTCTAATACCTATTCTCATTTTAGTTTTATTTGCCAATAAGTTAGTAAATACATTCATTATTGACATTTTTATTTTACTTCTAGCCTGCTAAAACATAGTTATGATGTTAAAGATGACACATTGCATGTTCAGTACTGACATCAATTTTAGTGATGGTTTATGCTCTATGAACAAATAGGGGTCAACCGGCTATCCTATCAGACTAGAGCTTTTATTTGAGCTCTATCTCCATATAATAAAACAGCTGCTGCGGTTGAAACTGTGAATCTGCTATAAAATTTTAAAGATTCTGGCAAGTGGGTCAGGATGCTTTCTATTCTGGTAGATATTTCATTAGGAGTCTGCATTCCCCCACTTCCTGTGGCTGACCCCCAGCCTGGATATACACAGACTTGTGTGCACACACACACACTCCAACCCACCAGCCTCTATCTATATCCACAACACGATCCCCCAAGCAGAATCAATGTTTGAAGCTGCTTTTCATGTTTCCAGTTATTTGTGCTTGTTTGGCCAGAAATGTATACTACTGTGCATAATTGGTATCAGGTTGGAAAGTCTTATACCCACATACATTACCACTATAAACATTAAGTGAGTACTAGAGACACACAATTCACAATTCAAGACAGAATTATTTTTACCTTTTTGCTTTTATAATGTGCAACATCATATGAAAGACATCTGCTTTGCTATGACAGATTTAAATATGTTGTCTGTTTCTCAGTCTTTGATAAGTTCTTTACACAGAAGATAGTAAGTACCTCATTGTGTTAATTCTAAATTACTCTTTGGCACATTGCCAAGTGGACTGTGGGAGCTTGATTCTGGAGGAATAGTATGTTCTGAAGTGGTTTCTACAAAGCTTGTAATTGACTTTGATGTGAATTATATCTCCTCTAATTTGACTCTTAATTAAATAGAAAACATATTGAATTTGAAGACAGGCTGAATTAGTTGTAATGGATTCCAAGACTGTTGATTTAAATGTCGAGTAATTATGAGGATGGCCATCAATGTGTTTAAATTTAATATATTTAGATTTTGTTGAACCTAAATATGTTTAAATGTTTCAATGCTTCCATTTTCATACATTATTTTCCACATTAAAATAAGAAAATAATACACCAAGTACCCATAGAGAACATGAAATGGTTAACATATCCTTAAGCATCACTAAAGCTGCAACTTTTTCTGAATGTAATAATGCAGGACTAAAATAATAGGTGACATTTTAGATGACGGATATTAATGTGCTGTAATTCCTGAGGCGTGCAGTAGAGTCATTAGGAGAACTGGAATCTGCATTCTCCATCCTGGGTACTTTGTTCACATTCAGGACAGTTCAGAAAGTATGGGCAGGAGAGACCATTGAACACTGCCTTTTTTCTCCTTCACTTCCAACTCTAAGGTGCTTGTTTCCCTGGAGTCAGAAAACTGTGAAACCCGCATGACCCTGAAAATAAGTGAGGCAGACAGCTCTGTTGAGAATCTGAAGAGGAAACCGACGCAGAGATAAACTGTAGTCTATCCGTGGAATGGAATATCATGCAGCAGCGTGCTACCACACGAGAGGACGTGGAAAGCATTATGCTAAATGAAAGAAGTCAGTCTCAAAAGACCATATATTGTGAGATTCTATTTATAAAAACTCACTAGGATAGATAAATCTATAGACACGGAAAGTGAATTAGTAGTTGGCTAGGGTAAGAAGAATGGAGGGTTTGGGATGATGGCTAAGAGGTGTAGGTATTTTTGGGGGGTAATAATAATGCTCTAAAATTGATTGTGGTGATGGGTACACAACTATGTAAAATACTGAAAGTCATTGAAGTTTACACTTTAAATATGGGAATTACATCTCAAAGCCATTCAAAATAGATCATGTTAAGGTTATTTGTACTCTTGCAGATCTTATGTGCAAAAAGAAAGCCTCTCATTTGTTGTCACAACCCTATTTAAAGCTAGCATAAAACTTGACAAAGAGAGAATTTAAAAAATAGCTAAAGCTGCTCGACCAGTGCGGCTCAGTGGTTGAGCGTGGACCTATCAATCAGGAGGTCAAGGTTGGATTCCTGGTCAGGGCACATGTTCGGGTTGTGGGCTCATCCCCAGTAGGAGGCATGCAGGAGGCAGCCGATCAATGATTCTCTCTCAACATTGATGTTTCTATCTCTCTCTCCCTCTCCCTTCCTCTCTGAAATCAACACAGATATATTTTAAAAATAGGTAAAGCTGATGTCACTAATGAGAAATGTATAAACCTACAACTGTCAGAGGGGAATATAATGGAAAAACACAGAACTATTCATGAGAACACATGAATTTCAGTCTCAGATCCGCTATTTACCAATTCTGTGATCATGACCAAGTTAATTACAATTAATTTTCTTGGGTTTTTTGACCTCTCAAATGAAGAAGATGAGGTTTGCCTTTTCTCTGTAGAATTATTGTGAAGAACAAATAATATAATGGCTCCACATTATTTTGTTAATGACTGAGCACTGAGCCAATGGAAGTCTTATTGTTCATGTGCCTGGTTAGCTCTCAGCATCGTCCTCCCACCTTTCCCTCCTCCTATGTTCTCTCTGTTAGATTAAAGACATCACTCTCCTTCTATGCCCTGCAGGCTCAAAACATGAAGCATTGCTCCTCCTCCTCCTTTCTCTCCTCCATCCATTCAGCCACCACCCCTTTCAATTAGGCCCAAATAGTATCTATCAAGTTGTTCCTCGTCCCCCTCTTTCTATCCCCACCCAGCAAAGTTTTTTCAGGCTTCATTATTTCCCAGACAAGCTGCTAGCTGGTCTTCCTGGTGGTAGTTTCTTTTCTTCAATTTCATTGTCAAAAAGGGGCTGAATTTCTTTTCTACAAATACAGATTTCTATCAGACAACATACAAACTCCTCGGGTTAGCATCCAAAGCCCGCTGCAGTTTTACCATCTTTAGCCATTATGTGTTTACTAGAGGCCTGGTGCATGAAATTCATGCACTTGGGATTGGCGGGGGTTGGGGGGGGATCCCTCAGCCCGGCCTGCACCCTCTTGCAGTCCGGGAGCCCTTAGGGGTGTCCAACTGACAGCTTAGGTCCACTCCCCATGGGAATCGGGCCTAAGCCAGCAGTCGGGCATCCTTAGCACTGCCACAGAGGTGGGAGAGGCTCCCGCCACCACTGCTGCGCTCACCAGCCATGAGCCCAGCTTCTGGCTGAGTGGCGCTCCCCCTGTGGGAGCACACTGACTACCAGGGGGCAGCTCCTGCATTGAGTGTCTGCCTCCTGGTGGTCAGTGCGCATCATAGCAACAGGTCATTCCTTTGTTCAATCGATTTGCATATTAGCCTTCTATTATAAGGATGGGAAGGTCCAGTAACAAATTCCCCAGCTTCCAACAATTATCCTCACCACAGTCCAACTTTCTGCATTAATTATTCGGTCAGCCTGTGCCTCTCTTAAATGCCCTTCATTTTTAAAGCACTATTTCAAGTCCCTTCTCCAAACTTTCTCCTAGATCACTAGTTGTAACAGATCTCTCCCTTTCTCTTTCTTCCTAATATTCTCTGTATTCATTATCTATTGGTATGTAAAACGTAACTCCAAAATTAACAGCTTCTGAGAGTCAGGAATTGAGGAACCATCTAGGTGTCTACTTCTAGCTCAAGGGCTCTTCAGCAGCTACAGTCCAGCACTCGGCCCAGGCTGCAGTCATCTCAAGATTTAAATGGGGCTGAAGATACTGCTTCCCATTCAATTCATGGGGCTGTTGGCATGAGGCTCCCATGCCTCCTTACATGGGTCCTTCCTATGGGGCATGGATTTCCCCCACAGTCAGATCCAAGAGAAAATGATCCAAGGGGAAGACACAACGAGCACTCAAGATGAAAGCCAAAGGGTTTTTACCACCTAATCTCAGAAGTGAAATTCCATCGTTTTTTCCATATGCTATTGGTCACACACTAACCTTAATGTGATGTGGGAGGAGGCCATACAGGGCATGAATACCAGGAGGTGTGGACCTTTGAAATGTTGGAGGCAGGCTGCCACAGTCTCCTAGCACATTATTTTGTGGCAAAATGATCTATGCAGAAATGGTGTCC